>NC_088887.1:85922694-86040194 GCF_037157495.1 Lathamus discolor | reverse complement strand
ATGAGGTTTGCCCTCTTGGCTGACAGGGCACACTGCTGACTCCCACTGATCCTGCTGTCAGCCAACACCCCCAGATCCCTTTCTGCAGGGCTGCTGCATTAATCCAGCCCACGATTTGTCACCTTGGTTTACACTGCTTTTTCTAGCTAGGTGAAGTCATGTCAGTTATGTGGGGTAATGCACTTTTCAACATGGTAAACAACTGCAGAAGGGGAGGGATCCTGTGCCTGTAAGCAAAAAAAGTGAAGACCATAATTCACTTTCCATGGGTGGAAAAAAAAAAGATGGTCTGGAAAATATTTGGAAATGTATGATAACTTTATATGTAAAGGACCTGTATCATGCTTCATGGAAAGTCTGCAAAACAGTTACAGTATGAAGTTATATAATACTATTTTTCCACAATTGACACATAAATAGAACAATTAAAAGCAGTTAAAAAAATCTTTTCTGCTTTACTTTCCTTACAGCTCTGAACTTAAACAAAAGGTCTGGTGATTTCTTCTGGTGGCATTTCCTGGATTTATTTCTCAATAATGACACTTTTGGGAGCAATTCTATAGGGAATGAGATTGATCACCCATCACTGATGCTGATGTGCTGTTTAACCAAGCTGGTGAACCATAAACTGTCATCAGAGAGGGTATCAGACTAACAGCGTGTATCATGCAGCTTACTCTCCTGTGCACCTGACAATGATGATAATTCTCTTAGTCCATTAGACAGAACAAGGACCTGTTAAACAAAGTATTGCGGTACACTTTGCGTGACCCAAAAAAGAAACCAAATCTTCCTAGATGGGCTAAGTGGTGACATAAACTAAAGCCATAGGTCATGGAGCAAGAAGTCTACTGCTTCATGCCTTAATAGGACTTTGACATACAGACAGGATTTCTGAAGGTGAAGCTTTCTTTCGTAGTAGTAAATATGCTCTAAAAAGGGGTAAGCATAGCTAGTTCTTTTGAGCAGTGAAGAATACTTGTTCCAATATCATGTCAGTGTAAATGTTTTTTTTCAAAGAAATATGAAAAAAACCACCCCAACAATAACAATTTAAAGGAATAAACAATGTTTATATTTTCAGTTATTGTTACATATCATGTACCTGGTGCTTTAATGTTGCCATCTGAATAAACATAATTAAAAAAGTTATGATTACTAGATAAAGTTTATGATCCAAGGCCTCAGACCTATGAATTTTTAAGGACAAAACCTCAAGGGATGTGCACAGATTGATGAAGATGTATATAACCTGGTGACTGACAGTTACGTTCTTTTTTTAAATTCCATGCATAATTCTTACTACTGACTTCAGTGGAAACAGTCACATTTCCTCCTTTCATGCTTTTAGTTTTCTCTTCTTTCATGCAATTAGTTTTTGGAAGATCAAAGATTGAATTTGTCTCGGTTCTTCTACCTTGAGTTGCTGAAGTCTGGTGTTTTGGTGTTTTGTGGGTTGTTTTTGTGATTTTTTTGTAATTTTTTTTTTTTTGTGTGTGTGTGTTTTTGTTGTTGTTGTTTTCCCTGGGCAGCTCACTCAGAAGATCTAGCTAGGAGTATTCAAGGAGTAAGGAATATGTAGGGGGCTTTTGCTTCAGGTTAGTACTGCTGACCGAGTTGCAGATGCTCCCAGATATTGTGAAGTGCTCTCAAACTAGCTGAAACGCCTGCCCCAATTCGTGCTATAGCTGTACCTTCTAGGAACCCCTTATTCCAGCTAAAACTTCTGTTAGGGCTCTGGAGCTGGCCTTCTTTTCTTTTTGTTCCTCCACTCCATCCTCTTGAGTAATCACCTACAAATATACACGCAAACACTGAATATAATTAAAAATGGTTTTGTATGGAAATCATCTGACCAAATTTTTGATATTTGCAACATGTGACATCAATAACTAAAGAAGTAGTCAATGGGGAAAAACAGACTCTTCCAGGGCATAATTCACCTCATCCTTCTGGTGGCATTTTTAACAAGTGAGATAACCTAAAATTACCTATTATTATGCATTTAGAAGGTATACAGGGATCATCTCACAGTTGGAGTATCTGTCCTATACAGTAACTATAACTGTCTGTGCCCAAATCCTATGAGGCAAATCCCATACGTTCTGTGGAAACTAAAGCCTTTTCAGGTGTAAGCCTAAGGTCAGTACAGCTAAAGCAGAAAGTCTGCCCCTTCCTCTGAGCAACTCATTGTCTTTTGATCAGGCCAATAACGGTTTGAGACACTTACTGAATGTTGGCTTGTATTTCCCAGTATTTCTCCATCTGTATCCATACTATGGCCTCTTTTTTAACTGCAAGCACACAGTCAGGAAAAGGTCTTTCAGTGGAGAGTCCCTAGCACACAGGAGCCTGTGAAAATAATTAGTCTGGCAACAATAACAATAATGAAATAACAACAACAGTAATACTAATAGCATATAAAAATGCAAGCAAACAAGAAGAGATTTAACTGGGAAAAATAACTTTGAAGAAACTGTTTTCTATGTGTGTTATCTGCTAAGAATTCACACAGGTACAATAGCATTGGGAAGCTTCAAAAAGAAAGTTAAACAATTGCCCTAAAATTAAGCAATACTCTCACTACATTAAGAGGTAGGAAAATTAAGTACTGATTCCAGCAATCATCAGAATAATCATCAGAGCTCCGAGGACACTACCAGACCTTGTTGCCCCTGAACAGCCCCTCCAGGACTCCTCCCACCCTGCCCATGGCCAAGGACCCCATTTCAGTCCCCCAGGTTCTCAGCCCCAGTGATGCCACAACAAGACTGGGTCTCCAACTCCCTGCAGGTCTCCTCTTCCTGGCTATGGCCCCACCAAGTTGCACCTAATCAGGGACCCATGCCGCAGCTCAGCCTCAACCGATCCCTGTGGAGAAGCCTGATGTATGGGGCTGGGGCTGCCCTGCAGTCCCCTGGCTGCTTTGCTCCTGGCTAGGGAGTGGGATGGGTCTTGAGTGGCAGGCTGCCCTCATGGGACCTATGGGGAAATCCCCAGCTTCTAACATCAGTAGTGCCCTGACAATCTGGGATATAATTCATCCTTCAATTGAATGTTATGTAGATACCTCATCTTCAGGTATTTGGTAATTCTTATGCAAGAGGAATAGAAAGATTTTTTTCTTACTGGTAGAAAAGCTCACATTTTCAGAAAATGTCAACAGAACAGTCATGAAGAAAAGAGTCTACTGACTCTTACCCTTTCATTACAGACAGTGTGATTTTATTTACTAATTTCTCAGGTAAGAATATATTAAAATTGTTACTCATTACAATACAAATGATTTTTTGGTGGTTTTTTTGTTGGTTTTGTTTGTTTGGTTGGTTTTTTGTAAATAAACACATAAATTAATAAATGCAAAAGCAAATAAAAGTGCTCATTCCTCTCTTCGCAAGTCTGAAAATTAGACTCTGGTCATGGTAGTGTAGCCTTTTGTGTTTTAAATGAATACATTTCTGGGTCTTTTATATACCATGGAGTCCATAGATTTTTATAAAAACACTTAGCTGAACAGAGCTGTCTAACATCATTAGGGATGTCCAAAGATTTCTGAGATCTCAGCACAAGGCTGGCAGATGTAACAGGGAAACCACAGGAGACCAGTGTCCTTCTGCATTGGAAGCTGAAGACCAGAAAAAGAAACCCAAATTGTGTTTTATCCCAAAATAGAGTCCAGCCTTTAGGCAAGTTAATTAAATTCGGTTTAGTTTTAGTTTTGGTTTTTGTTGTCGTTGTTTTTTGGTTGGTTTTTTTTTTTTTTTTGTGTGTGTGTGTGTTTTCTTTTTGTTTTTGGTTTGGTTTGGTTTTTGTTTTTGTTTGGTTTGCTGGGGTTTTTTTATCCTTAAATTTTCACTTCCTCTTGTCACTTGAAATAAAAATGCAGGAGTTTTCTTCTTTGATCTGCTTGTCTTGTTTACTTGAATGGAATCTTGAATATTGTATATTTTGTCTCTCTTTTTCTTTTTATTTCACCCTACAAATTACAGAGGGTTCAAGCTAACTGACCAGCCAACTTAATTAACCAACTATTACTGATGGAAGAGATAGGTCCTTTCAATTGACAGTTTGGAGCAGAAACATTTGCACTAAAGGACATTTTCTCTGTTTACTAAAGAAGGAGCAAAGGAATCATAGAATCATATAATAGTTTGGGTTAGAAGGGACCGTAAAGATCATCTAGTTCCAGCTCCACTGCCATGGGCAGGCATACCTTCCACTAGACCAGGTTGCTCAAAGCCCCATCCAACCCGGTCTTCAACACTTCCAGAGATGGGGCAGCCACAGCTTCACTGCACAACCTGTTTCAGTGCCTCACCACCCTCACAATGAAGATTTTTTTCCAAATCTAAATCTACCCTCTTTCAGTTCAAAGCCATTCCCCCTTGTCTTATCCCTATCTGTCCTTGTGAAAAGTCCCTCTCCAGATTTCTTGTAGGCCCCCTTTAGGTACGGGCAGCTGCTCTACAATCTCCATGGAGCCTTCTCTTCTTCAGGCTGAACGACCCTAACTCTCTCAGCCTGTCTTCATAGCAGAGGTGCTCCAGCCCTCTGATCATCTTCATGGCCTCCTCTGGACTCTCTCTAATAGGTCCACATCCCTCTTGTGTTGGGGGGTCCCAGAGCTGGACGCAGAACTGCAGGTGGGGTCTCACAAGAGTGGAGTAGAGGGGCAGAATAACTTCCTTCCTCCGGCTGGCCATGCTCCTTCTGATGCAGCCCAGGGTACAGTTGGCTTTCTGGGCTGCAAGTGCACACTGCCGGATCATGTTGAGATTTTTGCCAGCCAACACTCCCAAGTCGTTCTCCTCAGGGCTGCTCTCAATCCATTCTCTGCCTAGGCTGTAGTTCTACCTGGGGTTGCCTCAACCCAGGTGCAGGACCTTGCACTTGGTCTTGTTGAAGTTCATGAGGTTGGCATTAGCCCACCTCTCAAGCGTGTCAAGGTCCCTCTGGATGGCATTCCTTCCTTCCAGCATGTTGACTGCACCACACAGCTTGTTGTTACCAGCAAACTTCCTGTTGACTTGATCACTCGATCCCACTCTCCATGGCACCAACATGGAATAATAAACTGAATAATAATAATAATAATAAACTGAATAATAATAATAAACTTAAGTAATAACTATTAGAAGAAACTGAAGGAGCAAGCTTTAAGAAAGATTAAACTAACATAACTAGAACATAACTAATATCCCAAGTATATATTTCCTTGATCATTTGGAAACTTGAGGCAATTTTGGGTATAAGAATTTCTATATTAAAATACCACATTCAACAGTTTTATAAAGGTAGTTTTATGAGCCATATATTTTCCCTGACATTTATTATTCTGTATTCTTTTTCCCAGAATTAGCAATGAAAAGTATCCATCAGTGACACACATGCTTTTTGACAACAAATAATCTCTATCCCAACAACTCTAGTTTCTTTAAAGTTTATGCTATACAAATATTTCTCAATATGCTTCTTGTCATGTACCAGTACTTCACAGCATTATCTATAGGAACCATGTTTCTATATATATATATATGATATTGCCTGTTAATTGCAATTAAATTGCAAACTTTAAGGGCAGTCAGTGATGCAGTGAGGTGTAGAATTTAGCAGATTCATGAACAACCACTGATACAGAGCTTTTGGGTTTGAGCTACAGGTTTTTTACCTGACTTCTTTTAAACTGTAGGTTAAACTGATGCTAAATATTTCGACAAGTCAATATGTATATATAAACAGGCAAATTTCTTCATTTATTTCATTACTATTATATTGTTGTAATACTTCAAGTCATCAAATGCTAGGTCTTTAAGTCACATAGATTAAGGTCTGGTTTTATACTCTCCAAATTTAAAAGGTAAGGTAAGAGCTGGACAAAATGATAAGAGAATTGCCTATACTCACAAAATGCCAGTACTGAAAAAAGGTTTCTAGTGATTTTTGAGGCTATTAGACTACTTCATAAAAGAGTAAAGTAGAAACTAATATTATGTTCTTCAGTCAACTGAAAGCGATGGAGGTAATTTTTTTACATTTATATATATATACCTTATATATATATAAGGTTTTTGATTAAGGAGGCCATACTCCAGTTTTGTCAGAACAGGTCTATCCTTCTTGTAACAATATGAAATACACACATGCACACTGAATTATGTTTCCCTACACACCTTGGGATATTTTTTTTTTTTGTTTAATTCTTAGAACAATTCTTATTCAACATCAGCACACTCGGGAGATACACTGAAAGCCTCTAAAGAAGACAATTTTATATGATATGGGTTGTTCTTTTGTCTGACAAGCCTTTCATATAACTGTAAAATTAAACCGCCTAACATCCTGTAGTAAGGAGATTAAAATATTCTTTTGCTTTTCTGGTGACACTTTAAGGAATTAAGTTTTAATCAAAATGAACACTCACCAATGATGTTCACAGGGAGGAACTGGGAAAAACTGTAACAGATATTTTTTTTTAATAACAACTTTTGTGTTTCCCTGAAAGTAACACTTTATAATTTGAAAGAAACTGTGTTGTTTCTAGGTGTGGTCCTCTTCAGAAAAGCAAGAAAATTATAAAGATCACAGGTCAGATTTACAACCACTTTAGGGCAACTCCAGCAGGAAATTACAGGATAGAAAGTAATATTATGATCACAAACAGATACAAGTGATTTTTAAATGTTCACGAACTGGTGAAAAATACCTTCACACTCAGACACAGTTGCAACAGAGAGCATTACTGCAAAATTAGCACCAATCTTCACTGGACCATTCAGTGTCACCAAGTATTCATCAGATGTGAATTACACTCTGAACAAATTGCCTGAAGGAACAGATACAGGGATTTTCATGTTCTAAACGTGCTTTCCTATTAGTATCAAAATAGTCCATTGGAGGATATCTCAACCCCTGAAGACGGGCAATGAACAAAAATGCCATAATACTCAACCATTATTCCAAAGTACAGTCTTTAAAAATGAAAGATAATATACAGTAGGCTTGACTCCCTATTCCCTTAGACTCCATTATAATCACCCTTATGATGAGCCACACCTCATTATAATAACAGCGAAATTGCTTGGCTCCCAAGGGCAGACTAACAGTCAGGGTGGATTGTACTTATACTCAAAATAACCAGGAATAATCAAGATGAGTCTCTCAGTCTGACAATGTATGACCACTTTTGCATAACTAATGCTGTTCTGACAGGAAAAATGCTATAGATTAAGCAAAAAGAATTAATCTGGCTAATATCGATTGCATGGATAACAGTGAGTAATGTGTCAGCATATTTACTGCAGTTATAATATGATCTATTTTCTAGGCAAAAAGTTAATTTCTTTAAAATGGAACTTAAAACCTTGTATATCATCTGCATATATCTTGCATATTTCTGCACTGAAAGGATATGATACTATTTTTGTTCATTTTAATTGGGGTCAATGACAAGAATTGCTTATTAATTAAAGGATCAAATCATGAAGGGTGTTGGCTGACAGTGTACTCAGTGCAACGATGTCAGTTTACACCTAGTGAAGATATGCTCCATGGCGTTTTATACCTTCAAAGTAGTAGTAATAACATTCAAGATGTTTGCAATGAAACCCAAAACCATGTGAAACTCCTATGGTATTGTGTTTCACTACAAATAGCAAACATAAATGAGGTTCATCAAAAGGTTTTTTAAGGTTCATGAACTTAAGACTGTCTTTGAATTAACATCATTTTGTACTGAAGCTGTAAGAAATTTTCTTAGTTTATAAAAAAAAAAGAATAAAAATACAGGAAACACTGGAGGTTCATCTCAGTTTTCCCTTCATACTTTGATAGGCCAGTCATTAAGTCACGGGAGATACTTCACTTTCAGGAGGATTTCACAGTGTATAATTCTGAGAGGAAATAAATCCACAATCACTGAGGGAAAAATAAATAAATAAAATAAAATAAAAATCCAGATACATTATACAGATTTAATGTTTATTTGCACTAAATTTCCATCAAATTTTCATTAGGCACACTTCAAAAGTAGTTTTCAAATGGCTGAGCTAACCTATATTGATAACGGTTTCCTTAATATCTTAATATCTTCTTACCCTCACCCCTAAGCCTGCATCTTTCTGCAAGGCACAATCTTTATCGAAAATTAATATTTTCAGTCAACCATTTGTACAGCATTTTCCAGGGAGTCTCCTTCAACTAGTTTCCAATGAAAAGTGAACAGCTGCAATTTTGCCTGTAAAGCTATTCACTTATGTATTTAAACAAATAAGCCTATAAATCCATATCACTTCATGATTATCTGTAACAGAGAATAGAAATTAAAATGAGGCAAGTAAGGAAAACTCCACTGCAAAGAAAAAGTTGAACAACTTTGAACAAAGTAAGCTTGACTTTAAAGAAAGATATATATATGCCAACCCTACAGAGCATGACAAGGAGTTAAACCAATACAAGAACAAATATGCTCTTTATTCTAACTAATTATACTTTTATAAGATGTTTGGCATATATGAGTATTGTTATTTATAAATAGCTTAAAAACACCTACTGTATTGATTCAGAGTGGTGATTGATTGACATGGTTTGAGTATAGTGTAATTACTGTATCCATGAAATGATTTAAAATGTACTGAAAGAAAATTAATCTTGTATGTGGGATATATAAGTCTTGTAAGTAGCCACCTTAATGCAAAAAAATTCTTAGTGATCTTTGTCGTAGCTGACTAACTTGCTTTCTTGTAAGAAGATGTATACATTGCATATCGTGAGTCTTTTCCATGGCAAATCTGTTCTGCATCATAAATGAATAGGTAGTGACTAGAAGAATTCCTTTTTTTGTTATTTATTTGTTTATTTAAGACAATGTTTGAGTTCCTAGTGGCTTGAAATGTTCCAAAATATCAGTTTGGTTGGGTGTTTTTGTTTTGTTTTGGTTTTGTTCTTTCTGATAACAGAACAAGGAAAGTGTGATAGATGTAAGCTACCTAAAAGATTATTAGAGTCAATGTTGCAGCCATTCACAGGAAAATGATCTTGGAAAAAGCCACAACCCACAGGAAGTGGTCTAAGCTGCAGTGTATACATTTTTTCTAGCCAAAGTCTTGTGGGTCCTCTGCACACTCTAGAAGTTGTACAGCAGGAGCAACAGAAACCTTATGAGTTTTCTTCTATCAGGAAAGAAGTATGGCACAATGTGGCTTTGCTTCTCAGTGTAACTTTGTTCCTTGGGTTCTGAAAGGAAACAGAATTTATCTCTGGGTTGGCTGGATCAGGGTTTGGAATGAAAGTTGTGGGCATCAAGTTCAGTGTCAGCTCAGGGTTTAGACAGGCTTGCGAAAAGGAAAGGGAGGTGGAGGGAGATTACTCTTGGCAAGATCAGTTTCACTCATTTTCACCACCAAAATGACTTTGCGCTTAGAAACTAAAGTGTGTGTGTATGTGCATGTGTGTGTGTGTGAGTATTACAGCAGATGGAAAAGACAGAAGAGAAGTCAAAAGGTAAATCTCACTTCCTACTACACTCTTTTTTTAATCATCTGCAATCTCACAATGCAATCAGCAGTATTCACACATAGCTACAATCACACAGAAGACAGAGGGCTGAAGCCTGGGAATAAAGTCTTAAAGGAAATAATGAAAGGGTAGTAAAAAAATCTCTTTACTATCTGATATTTTCACTTTGGTTTGGAGGGCTCATTAAGACCATAAGTTATAGATAAAACTGATTGTAGAATTCATCCCAAAAGTTGTAAAGGCACCTGTAAATGATTTTTCATACAGAGGTGATCTGCTATCTAATTTTCTAGATGTCAACAATGACAGAGTTTTAATCTGAAAATCACAGCTTTCATGATCTCTTAAGAGTGAATCAGAGGCCCAACTTTACACAGTGCCTCAGAGCTTGGGACCTTGAACTGAAGCAAAGTTAAGAACTACAGTCCATTGTATTGAAATAGAGGTGAGAAAACACAATGTGATAAATGAATCCAACAGGTAAAACCAGAAGTCCAAAGTGAAAAAAAAAAAAAAAATCATGAATTGTCACCTTTTTATTATTTACATTCAAATAAAAAAACTATTAATTTACTGTATTAACATACTCATTTTGGAAGCCCTTGCCTGAACTCATCATAGTGGCCTGTAGCTTTAGAGGTTAGCATGATTTTAAAGGGATTGTTTCAATGTGACCTTTGCTTTCCATAGATATGAGCCTTCCTTCCACACTCTTTTAAAAAATAGAAAAGGCTTACAGCTTGATGAGCTGCTGAAAAATCAGTACAGGAGACTGAATTAGCTTCTTTTAAAAATCACAAGAACAGAATAGTTAATAAACTCTTAATGCAGAATTTTGTTGATAATGCTTTGAAAAAACACCCAATGCTAAACTGCTAAGTTCTCACATACCTGTTTAAACTGGCAAGAACGCTCTCACTTTAAATTTATTTTTAAACTTAAAAAATTTGAAAGTGACCAAATTTGTTTGTCAAGGGACAATAGCACAAATCCAACTCTTCCAATGACATAATGCCATTTTAGAGCTTTTTTTTCTGAATGGATCTTTTTGTTGTGATGATAATATCTCACAATGTTATTCTTTGTTATGATATATCCCCCTGAAGGAATTAACATTTTATGAGAAAGCCAGAAGAATGATTTGCTGTCCCATCAGATAAATTCACATCCAGATCATGAGCACCATGCATTCAGCAAACGAAGATGTTGGAGATGTGAGTGAGTGAAGTTGCAGTTCTTCTACTCTTTCTCTTCATCTTTTTAACTCTCCACCATCCTCAGTTATTTTAAAGATTGCCTGAAATGTTCATTCATGTCAAGGCATGTTATTTACTTTCCATTATGAACATGACATTGCATGACTCCATTAGAAATTGAGAGAAACATATTGCCTTCCAAAGTCTAAGTATTGCCCCATTATCTATGAATAGAAATGAGTGCTGGCACTAGATGGCAACTACTTACAACAGATATTCTAAATGTTATGGACAAAATTTCATTTTTGATAACGTACCAGAGAAAGATAAAATGCATCAAAAATACTCTACTGAACAAATTTGTCATTCACATTGTCAGCCCATCAAGATTAGCCATATAATTCATAGGCTGATTATATGGAAGTCAGTGAATCAGACAGCAAAATATTTTCTAGTGGCTTTATGAGTTGTAGAGTTAATCAATATTGTACCTAAATAGAGTTAATCTCTAAGTGTTACAGCTACTAACCAAACCTTCAGAATTGTAACTTAAATAAATAGGAGCAAAAATAACTAGCTATCCATTCAGCATCTGATTCTGTAGATTAACGAGTAGCTAAGAGAAAGAGTGCTCATTATTTTTTATAGAAAGCAGAAATAATGTATTTTAATCCAGTGAAAAAACTGCTTCAGGCATTTTTATGGAGAGTGGTACCATTAAAACAGTATCACAGGGCGGAAGGGGGGGAGGTGGATACATAGTTTCAAGAGCCTCTAAACTGCCATTTGACTTCCTAACCTACACTCCTTGATACAACGAAACTGTAAAAGTGTCTACAATATGTCTACACAGTATATATAAACTGAGAAAAAAAAAAAACATTGAATGTAAAGATAGTTATGTCTGTGAGTGTGTTATATCTGAACTAGAAAATTTTCAGTTTGTGGTCATTAGTCATTACTGATGAGAAAATAGGAACTCTTTCCATAAAGGCAATCCAGTAGCCTTCCACATGCTTCTACAGCTCCAAATGTGAAAGAACAAAAAGTTCATGGTTGTCATGAGACTTACTACTCCAGTTAGGTACCTAAGAAAGCAGTCTTAGTTGACTAAATTAACTATATAGCCAAAGGAGAAAAGGGTGCCTTTGCTAGTCTTAGAGAAAGACCAAGGCCACATATATTTACAGAACTGAGTTAAGCAAACAAGATTTTCCTCTAGAGTATTTCATAAACACTTTCCTGTAACAACAGGGTATTTATTTTTGGAAGAATGATTTAACAGGTGAAAATTAGACTCTTATGGCACATGAACTGAAGTTCACTCTTCATAGTTATGTTACTTCTACAGTGTGTTGTAAAATATTCTTTTACTTTTTGTATAGAAAAGTGGAAAATCATGACAAAAATATGGTATACTTATAATGTGAATCTATTTTTAAATCTCAAAACATTTAACTTTAAAAAAGCTATCTAAAAAACCCATTGAAAATATTGAATTCTTCCAACTGTCCCAGTCTTCAAAGAAACAAAGAAAAATGTCAGATGCTATTTCATTCTACCTTGCTATTGTGCCCTTCAGATTCTGCACCGCAGATACATATAAACATTCTTGATTATCAGAAGCAACATGAAGAAACCAACAAGTCAAACCACTGCTTGCCAAATATAAACAGAAGTGGTGGATCTAGCTATATATATATATTGTTCCTCTGAGTGGTGTCACTAGAAGGCTCACAAACTAGTTGGAAGGATACTAAGTACATATGCAAAAGATCTGAAATGCTGGAAGAAGTTTGGTTTGGTGCGGTTTGGTGGAATGGGCTAGTAAAATCAAACTGCTCCCCAACATGTCTTATAGGCAAACCTCGTCTCCTGCCATAGGTGTTGGCTACAATGTACAGCTTCACTGATTAATAAAGACAAATAGGCGTCTTCACAAGCGATACATCTAATCCTAAAATAGGCAAGTAAGGGTTGATAACAAATGATTTATTGCTTTGAGGTGTGTATTTTGTTCATTGGCTATAAATAGGTCTAAAAAAATGTAGCTCATATCTAACTTTTAGCTATCCTAATTCAGTGATAATAAATTTCATAGTCTGTCTCCAGAGCTGATCTATGCAAATTGTATGGAATTGCAATTAAGTTGTAACAAATGATTATACAAAGCAGTGAGAATTCAATAAATTCAAAGCACGTCTCTCTGCATCGCTGGTCAAAACACCTACAAGCAAACCCAATAACCTGCTGCCAAACACAAGTGAAATTCCAGAGCTTCTTTGATCCTGTATCTCAAAATATTGGATTTATTTTAAACCTGCAAATACTTGCTATTCAGGTCAGTTTAGATGTTACTGCAACTGGTGTATCAAAACTAACTCTTAATTAAGTCCATAGAATGATCAAACAGAAGTCAAGAAGTAAAACAGGAAATAAGCATAAGAACCTCTGAAGCCAAAATAAGAACAATAGAAATAATTAGAAAGAGTTTCTTGCACAGCTAACAGTACAAAGAAATAATCAGAAAGAATAGTAGTATGAAGACTTGTAAGCATATGTCCTCACATTTCCAAAATTAATGCAGGCAAAGCTGGCATGGTGCCAAAATCTGCAAAATATTTATTATTTAGTTTTGTCTTCCAATTTTATAATTCGTTCACAATTAAACAAGTTGTAATTACAATTCAGATACTGGAAAATACATTCTATGGTGTTAACCATTAATAGATTTGTAAACAAAAGCAGCTGGACTTGAATTTCTTCAAGGAAATATTTACGTGCCAACAGTTTATCAAATTGAAAGTCTGAAGATAAATCTACACATGGGCATTATGTTAATGACGATAGCAACGATGATTCATATTCTTAGTTGTAGCTGCTTTGTACTGCTACAGCTGTAAAAGAATAAAACCTGGAAGGAAAAAGGATAAGGAGGCAGGCCTAGGGTTTTACTCCCCTGCCTCCTTTCAAGGTTAGAACATTTGCTACATTATACTGGAAATAATGATTAACAATAGGGCCATTGTCCAAGATTCTTTCACCTCTAGAGGCCAGATTTCTGAAGGCATGTAACTAATGTAGGATGCAACTAAGCACTTCATGGGATTTTACAAAAGCACAAGTGCCCACTGAAATTTTAAATGGATATTCTTGCAGATTGAAAATCCCAGTACATAACAAACCCTATCTTTCACAAACTAAGTATTCATATGTTTATTAAATCTTACTGCTTCAACACCAGAAAAATACTAGTAACTGCTTAAAAAAATGCTACCTGCTTGATTTCTAAGCATAGGGTCAATTTGCACACCATTACCGAGTTCTTGGGATTTCAAGTGGACCACACACTACTGGGTAGCATGGACATCTTCCAGTCAGCAGTCGCTTGTCACCCTTTTGAGAGTGACTGATACGTAGCTATAACTCTTACCAGAGTATGTCAAGAATTCAAAACAGGAACCCTGACTTCAGTACATGTATTTGAACACAAACACATACACACACACACAAGAATAAATGAACGAAAAAAAAATAGAAAGACATGATTAATAATAATTAATAAAATCTCAAAACAGGAGGGTGCATAAACTTAGGTAATTAAGACTTTTGCTCATTTCAGAAAAACAGGAGAAAGAGGCACTTCCCAAGGAATATCCAACTCATCACTTAATTCTACATCAGCAATTAATTTTCTGGAGGATCTTGCTTTTAAGGAGAGTTAGGAGTATCTGAATAGAAATCTCACGTTGGGTGATCCCATTCCTTACTGAGAGTGCAAGATCCCTTCACTGCTCACACAAATCCTTGCAAGTTTCACTGAAACACAGTGAATTAGGAACATGTAGTAGAGACACTCAGCCTTATTCTACCTTTATCAGAAACAGTGACAGTCACCTATTTCAAAGACAATTTGGTAGTCATGAATCTTTCTTCTGTTCCTCTCCCAAGTAAAGCATTCTTCAGGTGAGCAGGTGAATAACTGGGGCAGCTGGTGGAATAGAGTCTAGAAATATCAAAGTACAATTCATACTGGCAGCAAGTGCAGACAAACTAGACCTAAGCAATGCCAATTTAAACGTGACAGGTGGTTAGGAGTGGTGTGTATGGTACGACTGAGAAGTTGTGTGTGGGTTATATGCAAAAGCAAGAGATATGCTGTAAATTAAATGCAATCATTAAGGTTAAGGAACCGTATGTCCAAACAGTATAGAGTAATCTTTCTATGTGATACTCCCTCACCCTCCAAAGTGGAGTTAGGTTTTCACAAACTACATTCTGGGCCTGACCCGTGCCAGCTGCTGCACCATCCTCAGAATTGTCTGCAGCAGATCTAGCTGGCATGTTCCATCACTTGTCCGGGGACCATTCTAACAACACAGCAGCATGAATGATCACATTCCTATAACTTGGAAACTGCAGACTTTATTCCATTTTCTGTTGCAACAGCCTAAAAGAATAACCCCAGCCTTTTTGCCTCCTCCCCCCATTTCTTTTCTGTATATGTTTCTATAAAGAAGGAAGGATATGTTTCTATATGCTTCTATAAAGAAGGAAGGAGATGCGGGGTGGTGTGGGTTTGTTTTGTGGTTCGTTTTGGGTTTGGGGTTTTTTTGCCTGTGTTAAGATCAAAGGAGAACCATATTATACAATCTGCACCACATCCTAGCATGTCCTACTGTGTACATTCAGTCCAATTGCCTTGCATAAATAGTGAACACTTTTCATGGCCTGGAAAACTCTAGCTAATTGAATATATAAAGGACAGCAGTTTTGCACATGCTCAATAAAATCAGTATATTATGGATGCACAAGATATAAGCAAACCCTTGCGCATGTAACCTTTTTGTTTCTTGGCATTGGATTTAATGCATACATGCAGAAGAGCTACACGGGATGTATGGTTAGGAGGTAAAGCAGTGACTCAGAAAAACCAGCAGACAGGATCAGCTGTGGCTGCTGCTAAAGTGATTCATACAGTCCTTGCTAGCTTCTGTTCTGCCTTTGAGAAGAAGCTGACAGAAATATTTTGTCGGCCAAGTAAATGCTTCTGTTGAGCTTTCTGAGGTCTGAAGACTCAGAACCCCTGGTTATTGCACTGCTAAAGTCTAATCAACCACATAAGGTTTCTTTTAATGTGTAGTTTCGAAATTATACCAGCTAGGAAAACAAACAAAAAAAACCACCACACCCCCCCCCCCCCCCAAAAAAAAAAAGGCATTAGAAGAGTGATATTGAGTTAAAAGAGCAAAATGGAGAACTGGTGGAACCTGAGCACTTCTATTTTTACCTGTTAAACTGTTAAAATTCCTTATATGTAATAATAGAAGAATGGGATGAAAATCAAAGAAGAAAGGAGCTCTTTTACCCTGAATAGAACAATATTTAAGAAAAATATAGCATTTAATACAGAAAACTCTTCACAGTGCACAAAAGCAAACTGCAGTTTTCAAAGATGTCCCCTGGTACTAATGTTCTTGTTTGCCAGAAGCTCATTTGCCATGGCCAAATGCTTGCTGAGTCAAATAAAAGCACCTCACCAACAATTCGCACAATAATTTAAATTGAACTTGGCCAGCTTAGATTAGAAAAGAAATTACTTAAATTGAAAAAGGAATAAACCTTGCTCAAAATACAGTTTGCTCTTTCTGCCCCAAATTAAATACAAAGGAACGATATAGTAGCACTCTCTTTAATGACCACCGCTTAGAAGAATATGCAGCATTTATTAAAAAGATGAAGTATTTTTAAACTTGAATATAACATACAACTACAGACTATTAGAAAAATGCATTGTACAGCTCATCTACCCATACTAGTACAATGGGAGGCTCCAGGATCAGCGGGAGTCCTAAGGTAAGTGGCTGCTATTGTTCTCACAATAAAATACACTATTCACACAATCCCAAATACAATTTTTTGTATGCTGATAGTGGCTTAGTAAATTAAAAGGAAAAGCACTAGTCATTATAATCACTATTTTTCTCCACTCAAGTAACACCTGGCAGGGAAAAAAAAAAAAAAACAACAAACAAAAAAGAAGTAAAAACTCTTTTGAATTAATATTGTATTGGTCAATTTGAGCATAATTTATAAAAAGCTGATGAAGTATGGCAAAGCGCTATATTCCTGATGCCATTTATATGCCACTTTATTAGATGTCTTCTCAGTCCCCTCATGGTCTGTTCAAAAGCCCCACTCAAGACAAAGCCCCACTTACCAGCTCTGATTTATCAACTACACTTGAAACCCGAACCTGAGCAGGGTTTCTTTGACCTTTTGGAAGCAATGCATTGCAGAGACCAGCAGTTCCATTCACTGAGTTTCCATTGCTGATGGCTGTGGTTCAAGGAGGGAAGAATCACAGTATGACATGATGCAATCTGTTACAGTTCTAGGACTGCATGATACCACAATGGCATTACCAGCATTGAAGTTTCTGCCATTTGCCAGTCCTAGGCTTGTACAGAGCACCGTCTGCTGAGGGACCAACAGCAAGTGACAAAATCTAGAGTATATCCTTTTGCATGACTAAGCTCCACCAGGAAAAGAAACTGCTTTAGGAGATTGAGAGCACACCACAAGCACAGATGCAAGGCAAATTCAAGCTACAGAAGCTCCTTTTTTCATGTAAAATTGCTAATGTAGACACACCTCTAGTGTGCTTTTAAGAGACAGGAGCTACAGAACACTATGTCCACTTCTCAAAATAAGTGGTAGGAACAACTTCCCAAGGAAACATGAGGTGGGCAGTTCAGGTTATTTCCTACTCTTGCTGGGTTCACACCCCGTCTCTTCTGTACCAATAGAGTGCTAACACTGGACAGTTAGAGCTTGAAGTACATCAGGATGAAGGAACAGGAGTAAAAAGAGAACAAGAAGAAAAACCACATTTTCAGCCTCGTAGTAGGGCATATGGGCTATTGGAATCTTGGTTTGTGGAAATGGTTATGATTGGCAGCTGAGTATTTCCTTGTTTTCAATGATTCTGCTTGGTTATGTGGTGAGATTTCTGAGCACACTACATCACATTGTTCACCTCAGATTTTGGCTCCAAAGAGCAGGTAATGCTGGAGCTGAGTATCTAAGTGCTTCAAAGGGAAACTGAAATATCATTATTAGTGCCCAAGGGGTGTTCAGGGAAGTCATGGAAACATTTAGGAAGCTTTAAATACTTCAAAAAGGCATGTTATTTATTACTGTTTTGAGTTAGGCACATGGAGGTTGTTGGAGTTTCTTTTTAGCCATTTTGAATTCTGAAATACATGGACTACTTTTGTACTATGATCTATTTCATTTGCCTTTCTTCTCTGTTTGTCTATAGCTTACTTTCACTTTTCACTGCAATTTTGTTTTCAGCTCTTAATTCACCACCTGAGCTTTCTTACCAGATGCCATGTATACACAGCGTTGTAGATGTTTTTGAGTCAAATGCAGACAGGATAAGATCTCACCTGGAAGAAACTGAGAATTAAAGCCTTTTCTTACTATTATTTACTGCCTCTGTAAGTTCTGCTGAAGGCAGCCTGTGAACTTGTTCAGCTTCTGCCACTGAAATAGCTTCAAAAGGTAATACTGGCATCTGTTTCCCAGAGGTGTGCTTGTTATTGATCAGCTTACAAAGAAGGTAATACTTTATCTCTGTCCTCTTCAATTGTTAAATTGAATTCAGATTGTTCAAGAGATCCACGTGGAAACTTATTTCTGGCTTCCAATATATCATCCCATCACTGAAAAGCCGGATTCTGTAGCATCGGTTTGGTCATAGTGAACAGAAGCCAAATGGTTATTAGTTGCTTCTGAATGGAATTGAAAACAATGTCTGCTTGCCCCAGAGCCTGCCAAATGACTTTGCTTGCTGCACCTGTATCTTCCCAGATCTTTTTAAAAACTATCTTTAGAATCCAGTTTCTCCTCATTATATCACTATTTACTTCCATCTTGACAGCTGGAATTTCCTCTTTAATGCCATCTCTATGTTCTATTAAAAATTCTGTTGCAGCCTGACTCTCTTAGCCTGTGTTCCTAACCACAACTTCCCTTTTCTTCTTCCTGCTTTGCAATTCATCCAGGAATTGACACCCCCCACCCCCCAAAAAAGGGCTTTTTCACCTACAAAACCCTTAAGCGCTGACTAGCTAAATATACTGTACTATGGTGCACCTTCACAGATACTGACAGTGAAGCCCAAAGATACTCTTTTTGTCTCTCCAGTTTTATAATGCCAAGTTTAACCTTTCCATATCTCAGCTTCTCAACCTCCATGACAGCACCTAGACAGAGAAGCCAACAAGCCAGATTAACCATTTCAAACTCCTCTGTATCTCAAAGTGGGGATTGTTCCAGTTCATCATTTACAGTTTTCCCTAAGTTTTTCCCATTTCCAGTCTGGCTAGTATACCCAATAAAAACTGAATGGGAAAGTTCACTCTTAAGTCAAGTTACTTTCTTTATCCATAACAATTGATCTTTTTGTTACTAGAAATATTATTTGCTCACATTGACTTTTATATATTGCTTGAAAATAGGTCTGAGAACTCATGGACAAAGTTGCCACAGCTTCCATTTTTATTATTTTAATTATCTGTATCTGCACTCGAGTAGGTGCTTTTTTTTATTCTTCCTGTATTCACTTTCTGTATCTTCTTTCATATCTTGCTGCTAGTGCAGCTCATTCTTCTGGCTTCCTGATAGGGAAGATCAAAAAGCCATGAATCCTTAAACATATCCAAGCAATTTCTATTCTAGATCTGATAGCTGCTATTTATAGGATAAAATTTTGTTCCTTGCTAAACTGGAAACTGCAAGCGTAATGCTTCTAAGGGCACCACTTGGTCGATCTGGGATTCTGTGATTCTGTGATTCTGTGATCTAGAACCATAAAAACCTGAGGTTGGAAGGGACCTCTGAAGGTTAGCTAGACTAACATTTAAACTGGGCAAATTTAGATCCAGTTTCTCAGGGCCTTGGTCACCTCAGGTTTGAAAATAAAGAAGGAGATCCTGTAACTTCTTTGGGAAAACTGTTCTAGTGCTTCCTCATTCTTATTTTGATACACTCCCCCAGTTAAGAGTTTCCTTTGGTGCAATCTTTTTATTCTTGTCCTTTTGCTGCGTACAGCAAGATGAATCTAGCTGTCTTTACGATCCAAATTCATAGATTAACCAATTCACTGGACTATGACATTGTTACTGTAACTTGTGAAGAAATCACGTTTATCCACAGATCATGTGCAGATTCTCCCAAACTGGACAGTAGTGTATGACCTTTGGGTGAACATCTGCAAAGCTTTCAAGTACTCTGGATGCCTAGATAATGTTTTTTTTTTTTTTTTTTGAACATGACCCCTTTTAAGAGTTTGAATTTCAGAAAAGCTTTGTTTCCTCTCCCTTTGAGAAATGAAGATTTTTACAGGAGAGTCTTCTGCTTGAAATGGTGTGATACCGGTGGTAAGGGAACCACAGTCACTGATCAGGGTGAGTTTTTGCTCAAGCAAAGGCACAATAATAAATTCCTCAGTATCTTATAGATGAGTCAGGCAGCAGCTATTAAAGATATAAGTTCCAAAGAACCCTTGAGCTAGGGCATTTTGTTTTATGAAAGGCACTGAAGTTTGTCTGAAAAAAAAACTTTCTGAAGTTTGGCCAACAAAACTAAAGGTACCTGCAATCAGCAATCACGCTTGAAAATCTTGGCCTCAGGCTTTGTTTATTGCACACTCTTGTGTCAAATAACATGTAAGCAAATAACAAATGAAGCAATTTTCAAGAATTTATAGCACCTTCAACAAAAAAAAAAAAAAAAAGTGGCTTACCTTTCAGGTCAAAACCCAACCTTAAATCGCCTTCCATAGCAAAAATTAAAATAATAAAAATCTTCCTCAATTGAGTCTGCCAGTTCCTCAAGGATTCTCCTGAAACTTAAGGCATCTAGCTGACATCTCCAAACTTTTTTAGGATCTGATCATAACCTGCTATGAAATTTATGAAGTTATATAGCCAAGATGCACTTATGGTGGCCTCCTCTTGATTCTGACCTGAGCTTCGACAGAGCTTAGCTTTACTGTAACTAGGAGCTCCAACATTTGACTACCTATTGGCCCATGAAGCTTCAGCCCTTTTAAATCCCAGCTACTGTGAATGGATAAAGCAATGATTTATTAATGGAGACAGAGTGGAACTTATGTGAGGCCAGGTTCCTTTCCTGCTGAATGAAAATACTTCCTGGGTTGCTTTAAAACACACAGGTTGGTTGCTAGCCTGTTACTGCAGAGATCATTCAGTTTCGGGCATGAGCTGGACTGAGAGATTAATGAGTTTACTTTTTCTCTACTTCAACTGTGCCAGAGCTGGGAGGATGCAGATGCAGGGGAGCTGGCTATGGCACAGCTGGGATACTTACTAATGCAGACATGTGGGACATTTTAATGTAGACGGCAGGAGACTGTGATTGCCCTACATACAGATAGCCAAAATCCTAATCATCTAGCCTGAAACAACAACCTGCTGGAACCCAGGAAGCCTGTCAGCGTCACATTTGTAGTCCCCAGGCCATCTAGAAATAATGAAATTTGCTGGTCCAAGAAAGCTAATCTAGTCCACTTTTCCAAGCAAGCCTGCTCCCTAGTGAAAGCAGAAGCATTCATGTAGGTATGGTTCAGAAATGAGGAGAAGGGTAAGAGAAGGCAAGGCCAGTCAAGGCCAGGCAATAAGGGAGAATATTCACAATCAGTTATACATCTTTGACTTCTGAATTTGTTCTGAAATAAACATCTCTACCTTAAAAAGTAATAAATACCACTTAAAGATATGCTAAGCCAGAACTCTTTCTTTCTCCAAATGCCTGTTTAAAGTACTCGATGTTTGTTAGAAAATGTGTTTCTAAACACATTTTATCAAGTGAAGGAGATTTGAGACAAAACCAACTAGATTATCCCTGCATTTTTGCAGTTAGGGGAATAATACGTTTTGTTCCATCAATGTGTCCACTTTACATTATTCAGCACAAAGCTCTGTGAAGTAAGAATCATGGGAATATCACAATATAAAGGAAAAAGGTACAAATAACAGCTTCATAAACTGAGAAATGTACATAAATAAATCATGTAGATGGGGGCAGTTTGCTTAGCTGGCAAGAAAAAAAATACAGAAAATCTGCTTGTTAAACAATAACCACAGAGTATGCTTTTATGATGTTTTTCACCATAGTAATTCATATTAGAGATAGAAGCAGTTGCATGTTAAAATCATTCTCACATTACAAAGAGCTGACTTATATTGTTTTTAGATGCCTCCCATTAGAAAGTAAATATTCCTCTGATGTTATACATTTCAGAAAATTTAATAAAGATGAACTGTAAATAAAGTCAAAGGGAGATTTCAGACAGTTTTATTAGCAGATTGTTGAAAAGAAAAGAAAATTAAATACAATAACAGTAAATGTGGTTCTCACATTGAAACCAGGCTCAAATAACTAGGCTACCATAGAAAAATTTCCAATTCTTGCATTATGATGTAAAAACAGATTTTTGTACAGATTTTGTACAACAAAATTCGTAATAACCTTTTTTCATTTTTAGAAAACTTTAAATATATAGATAAAAATAGACAATTTTCATAGGTCCTACATGAAGATGAGTATGTTCTGTTCCAAGGGCTTGCATAGAGCGCAAATGTGGTTATAATATAGAACAACTAGACATTAATATCTTTAAGATTACAAAAGCATATAAACAATAACATGAGCACAACTTCTTCATAATCTATGCAAAAACAAAACCCCCCAAAAAAGTCCAAATCAAAACCCAAAAACAAAATGCCAACCCAAAACCTGCATAACTAAAGAGGGGCAAAAAATTCAACTTACAGTAACATCTCATGGTCTGTAATATTTACACTGGTTTTAGCAAGATTCTTTCTAAACATCCAGCTTATAAATTGGTTCCCCCTTAAACCTTAACATTTCCATTTATGTACCAAGCCAAACACTGAGGCATTCCCAAAGGTCTTGAAATTATATACTGTAAAACTACTAAACCTACTTACAGGTGACTCTATGCAAGGAGCAGAGCAATGGTAGATGCTACTATATATTTCAGTTGTAGGCTTTTAATTCTCTTTCAGATATGAATGATTCAAAAGCTTGCCACAAGTCCATCTAACTTTACAGCTGTTAACCCTTTAAAGACTGCGAATGAAAAAACTGGAGTACAGAATCCCATATGTGTTCAAGTAACTATGAAAGTTATGAAAGAATCATGGTTAGAAAATAATATTGCTACAAAGTATTAGGTCACAATATTTAATGAAAAATATTGCTCAATATTTCTTTAAAAAAATTACCATGATGTGAACTTGTATATACATCTTTCTATTGTGAAAAAAGGATTGTGGTGGATTAAATATGAACTGCACAAAATAAATGTGTACCAGTATTGCAAGGAAGACCTACAAACTATAGAAGCTCAGTGCTAGAGTTTACAAAACATTAATTTCTTTTTGACAAAATAATATTAATACCCAATCAGAACTATTTTTAAAGAAATATTTTCTTTAAGTTAGGCATCTTAGATATTTAAGGTTTTGATATGTTTCCATGTAATAAATAATATTTTATATGCATAAAACATTAGATGAAGAAAGCATAATCACAAAACTTACAGTAATAGTACTGATTCACAAAATCAGTCTTTAAAGGGGTAACCCAAAAGTACGCAAAGCAAAGAACATAATTTTTAGTAATGTAATAAGCACTGTGTTGCAGCTTACTTCCAGTTATCAGCACAAAGGTGAAAACACATATTGTAGCTTTCATAAAGACAGTGAAAGTAGCACATAACCACCCATCCCCAAGACAAGGTGGGAGGGACAATAGACTTCAACTGTATCACTCAGTTCTACGTGGAATTGGACTGATACATCAAGTGTTTGTTAGGCTTTCATTAGTTTTTTTTTAGCAACATTGACGTAATATGACATTAACATATAAAAATATTTCTGGCATTTTTGACTTGCTGATCAGCCACAGTCCATTCTTAAAAGTGCACTAATCAGGGCACTAACCAGGGCTCAATATACAAATAAAAGTGGCTGATACAGAATTCTGACTTGTTACCAGATGCTTAAGATCTCATTCAGTAATACTGTGACTCCAGGACAAATATTTACATGCCTGCATGCGTTAAAACTAGAAAGGTGTCCTTCTGACCAACAGGGTGACAAAACAATATTATCTAAAATTTTCATTTCCTAAACTCTAGGTTTCTACTGCATACATAATACCTTCCGTGTGTGATTTGTGTTATATACTGTACATGTGACCAACAGTTTGATAAGAAGCAAAGTCTTTTATTTCATAAACCCCTGCCAGTTTACAATGAGAAATTATTACTCTTTTTATTGTATTTTTTTATTTTAGGAAAAGAGACTTGGTGAACAGTAAAACAGTTTGTTTACATTCAGCATTTCCTTTCACTTACACAAAATTCCATGTCACTTTATGTACTATAACATGTGTTGGTCTCTTGGAAAGCATGTGGAAAAATGTCTTTAGAAGAAAACCCACGATCATAGTTTGAAACTGAATGCATCAATTTTTTTTTCTTTTACCTTTTTTTTTTCCTTTTTTTTTTTTTTTTTTAATAAGAATCCTCTTATGCCCTCTACAAGTTCATTTCTGAGCTGTCTTGCTGGTTTCGGTATGAGATAACAGTCTGTAAGTGTACTTGGACACCGCTGGAAGGATCATTTGATGTGCTCAAATACAGAATCATCAGAGGAGGACAGAGTCTGTATTCCTTGAAAAAGGGAATACACAGCCTTGTTCTGACAGCCTGTAATTTTGGATACAATAGTCCGGCGCAGAGACGCAGATTTTCACTGTAAGAAGAGTGCTACTGTACATTTACAAACATTCTTTAGGTCTCCAGGTTAAGCCACAGGAGATAACCAAAGGAGGACACTCTTGCAGAATTCCTTACATTTTTTGAAGAACATCATTGATAAGTGAAGTTGAGGAAGTTGGCTTGAAAACGCTTTGTTTCCACAGAACTCCTTATGAGCCAATGTCTTACTGCTAAGTTCTTTACTGTAGCACAGGTATTTTCAGCAGGAAAAACTCAATACATGACAGTAGTTTTCAAATAAAGTCTTCCATCTAAAATATAAAAAAGAAACATTTGCATTATAAATTTATACCTGCAATGAATTGAAAGGGAGGAAAAAACTCCTAAGATTTAAAAACCTCAGTAGAAGTAGCCTGTAAAATGCCACCTATGGTACACTGTGTTTAAAATAATAATAAAAAAAAACCCAAAACCTGAACATCACCACTGCATTTTCAACAGACCATGATCAAATTAACTCTGTTGAAAATAGCATGCACTTTGCAAGTTGCAAATACTGTAACACCTTCTAAAGCTTTAATATATGCTGCACTCCTATCAGTGCTAGGGCACAAGGAATGTAGGTGGAGCCTCTGTGCATGTGTTTTTAGTGATATGCAAACTTAACTGAATAGTGCTGAACAGCAATTATATCCTTCATGGCTGCAGAGCAAAAGTCTTCTTGCATGCAATCGTTAGCACTCCCATCACTAGCGGCATAGCTCATACTTTCTGATTTAGCTATGTTGTTAAATATACCATGTAATGTAACCATTGTGCACGTTTGTAGCTATTTATATAGAACCCAGTATAGGATATTTAATCGGTATCAGTGAAGTATAGCCTCCTTCCTCCATAAATGAGATTAACTGAACAATTATTATGTTAAAGATGTAAGCACATCTCTCTCAACATTTTTTCCACCCAAGTGAGGAGCAGATATTTAAGTGAGATTTGTGTGATGGAGAGAAATAATAAGCTCACCTATCCAGTAGCTGTTGATCTATAAAAACTTGGAGACAACACTGTGCCATATTTTCACCTAATTTACAAATGTAACACAATCTTTTCTTCACGAGGGACATGAACAGCTTATATGCATCTATTCTCACAGCAAAGATAAAGTTTTGTGGTTGTTTTTTTTTTTTTACTAAGCAGGAAACAGAAAAACTTCTTGGTTTTCTGAACTGTAGGATAGAAAGCATTGCTCCCTTGTACACTGCACATTATGAAGCATATTAATCTTTAACAGTGCATAATAATGAAACACTACTTGTATTTTAGAATATAACGCATTCTGGAAGTACAAACTGTAACTCAATGCTTGAAGCCTATGTGAAACCCTTCTTCTGGTCCAAGTGAAATCAGCAAACATTCGTAAGATTTCAGAAGTTTTTGTTTCTGCTTTGGTATTCTTTGTCTAACTTCTTTATTCCGAATCAGTCTTTAAAATTCTCATTAGATGTACAGGAAAACAATTGTGTGAGCTAAACCTATAAAAATGAATGCTGAGGTTTCTGAAATGCTTGGCTTTCTTTGAAACATGAAGCATCACTTCCACAAGATTACTGAAACTTTTGAGAGAACAAAAAGTTTAACTTGAAAGCAGACAAATGTACATCACATACAGGTATAAAATTTCAGCACATCTGCACACCTCTTTCTGATTTTTATTGCACAGTTTCTATCAGAACTGCTGGGGAACAAAGGAGATGGTAGAATTGCACACTGACACAGTGACACTTACAGAATCATAGAATGGTTAGCGTTGGAAAGGACCTTAAGATCATCCAGTTACAACCACCCTACCATGGGCAGGGACACCTCACACTACACCATGTCATCCAAGGCTCTGTCCAACCCGGCCTTGAACATTGCCAGGGATGGAACATTCACAGTTTCATTGGGCAACCCATTCCAGTGCCTCACCACTCTTATAGTAAAGAATTTCCTCCTTATATCTAATCTAAACTTCCCCTGTTTAAACCCGTTACCCCTTGTCCTGTCACTACAGTCCTTAATGAAGAGTCCTTCCCCAGCATCCTTGTAGGCCTCTTTCAGATAATGGAAGGCTGCTATGAGGTCTCCACGCAGCCTTCTCTTCTCCAGGCTGAAGAGCCCCAACTTCCTCAGCCTATCTTCATACAGGAGGTGCTCCAGTCTCCTGATCATCCTTGTGGCCCTCCTCTGGATTTGTTCCAGCAGTTCCATGTCCTTTTTATGTTGAGGACACCAGAACTGCACACAATACTCCAAGTGAGGTCTCACAAGAGCAGAGTAGAGGGGCAGGATCACCTCCTTCTACCTGCTGGTCACACTCCTTTTGATGCAGCCCAGGATACGGTTGGCTTTCTGGGCTGCGAGCGCACACTGAAGCTGGCTCATAAGTTTCTCATCAACTAACACTCCCCAAAGTCCTTCTCTGCAGTGCTGCTCTGAACCTCTTCTTTGCCCAACCTGAAGCTGTGCCTGCGATTGCTGCGACCCAGCTGTAGGACCTTGCACTTGGCATGGTTACACTTCACAAGGTTGGCATCTGCCCATCTCACAAGTGTGTCAAGGTCCCTCTGGATGGCATCTCTTCCCTCCAGTGTATAAACCGAACCACACGGCTTGGTGTTATGGGCAGACTTGCTGAAGGCGCACTCAATCCCACTGTCCATGTCAGTGACAAAGATGTTGAACAAGACCGGTCCCAACACCAGTCCCTGAGGGACACCACTTGATACTGTTTTCCAACTGGACACTGAGCTGTTGACCACAACTCTTTACCTAGTGTGCCTCTGTTTTTCCTTTTCCACCACTAGTTTCCTTTTGCACGTTTCAGTTGTGTACTCCCTTTTGCTGCTTTCTCCCATCTTTACATTTTCCTGTCCCTTTTCCCTACTCTTTCACCTTCCTAGCTTTTTTTTTGGCAGAGTAGATGATAACTTTCCCACCACTTAAGAGTGCTTTTACTCAGAACCTTTCTGCATTCTCTTTACTCTTAAAGACTTTTTGAACTGAAGAGAGAGAAAAAGAATTTGAGTAAGGCCTTAAAGACTTTATTCTTATCTGATGCATGAAGAGCAACCAAAATGCATATGGGAATTCCGGAGAGAAAGAAGGAACCTCTGACACAGAGCTTGGTAAAACCAATGGTCTAGTAAGCCACTGAAAAAGAAAACCTGCATCAAGTACAGGATAGCCAGAGCTACTACTGGCTATAGTTGCATATAATTCTTCCAAACATATTGAATAAACACAATAGACATTTACAGCACTAAAGCTGTCCAGATACCTCTACAGAAGAATTACTCTGCATTTATACCAGCACTTTGGCTGTCCCGAATGCACACTTGTTAATGAGTGCTATGCATAATTCTCCCTTCTAAACATTAAGATAACCTACAGTCAGTAACTTTTATTTTACTATATTAGGTCTCTTCATATAGCTTTTAAAATAAAATATTTATTAAAACATATTCTCAATTAAAAATACAGCTGTAGGAAGCAGAATCCTTGTAGCAGCCAGTAAAAGATGAACAGCAGTACATTTTCAAAAGTCAGCTCTATTTTACACTGCTTAAGGATCCAATCTGACAGTGAAGTCAATAGGAGGTTTTTCACTTTTAATGGAAGACACTATCAGATCCTGTATTCTGTGTCCACAGACAATGAGCAACAGAAATGGGCAGCTTTACAAAGTATTTTTCTTACAAAGTAAGAGGATATTTGTTTATATAATTTAAAAACTTTTATGATGAGTATCTACAATAAGCATAAATCTTCCTGTTTATCAAATAACTGTATGATGGACCATTAAGAGTGCAATTAAATTATCTTATTGATAATGTACTTAAAATGCTATACAGGAACTCAGCAGCTGAACTAATATTATTGCTAGGCTTATTATAAAACAGATATATTTGCATTAACATGTTTGACTAATTACCTTAACATGGGAAAATGCAGCAAGCATTAGACACATCAACTTTAAAATAAATCCTAAAATTCATCATATAGACAAAACAATTCTGCTGTGATCAAGTAATACCTAGGGGGAGTTCAAAATTTTCTATGAATTGTAAAGTATTTCCTTTATTTTCTTAAGATTAGTCATGAAAGTATGAGGTGCAAACTGAATATCATTTTCTCTAGAGCCTACAGTGCCAACATGTAAAAAGAAAATAAAAATCACAGTATCTTTGGAATTCCCCACGGGCCTCTCATAACATGAGTTTGGGACACGATGGAGAAATAATTTCATTAGGCTTTATACTTTTGTTCCAGCACGCTCCTGTGAATGGCTGAGAAGTTCATGACACCAGTGAAGAGGAATGTACACAAGGTAAACAGCACTGTACTTCAGAAATACGAGACTTCAAACCATGCCAGGGAAACCAAAGGCTCTGCAGAGGAACGGTAACCTCGTATCATGATGCGGTGACAATTTCTATACCCGTATCTGTCTGCTGCCCCTTTGGCTTTTCAGATTCCTATTCCCTTCTTCCTATCCGTTTCTCTCTCAATTCTCATTGTTCAGAGATACTTCTGAAATAACTGGAACTTCTCAATGTTGTCCAAGCCACCAGAACCACTTCAGCTCTACGTGTAGCCAGTGATCCTGTCTGAATACTGGTGGAGCATTACCACTCATATTTTATGATTCGAAGGTTAAAATCACAAGCAAAACCTACAAATCATGACAGTGACCAGTCATCAGCAAATCAAGCTGAAAATGCCACTACTCCTAAACTCCGAATCATGAGCATGTCTCTGCTTTCTGCCTCCTGATCAGCTTTTATTTATGCATCTGGGTTACATTACTTTCTATAGTTAAAAAAATGCAGTTTATCTATCTGCTTAAAGCCAATTTAGAATAAAACAAATATGGTATATACTATTCACACAAACATAGATATATACATATAAACATGTAATACACAAACACACACACGGAGTGTTTTCTATAAATGTTTACAACATTGGAGTACATTTTTAGTCTACTGAAATTTGTTGCGCTGTTGTGAAGTTTCCCAAATTCACATAATATTATATACAATTTAAATACATAAAACTTCCTTTCACTCTTAGGATGTCAAGCAAACACACAAACTGGGAAAATACTGCTAGATTTCTAAATAGAACTGTGCATGATTAGCAGATTGGCATCTGTTTTAATTGCTCTTTTGCAAATGGCAGTGTTCAGCAAGATCACACAGCTACTAACTCCAACTGAAAATGCCACTATTCCTAATTCTCATTTGTTTTTGTCTATGGACTGATACGACAGAAATTCTAGCCAGAGTGAGGGAGTATTTTTTTTAGATCAACCCTTTTTAATTAAGACTCATTTTGAGGCTTTTGAATGAACATGCCCAAATAGTTAAAAGGTCATAAATGTTACAAGAAAATAAACAAACTGAACTGACATAAAAGTCTGCAATGCTGAAACGAATCATATGCCTTAAAATGAATTCCCACAGAGATGTCAGCTGGGAAATGATTCACACTGGTATTCTGTGGGCAGCTTGTAGTAATATCTCTATGGGTCCAACATTTTCTGAGATAAAAACATAAACCCACTCAAATATTATTGCTATTAATATGCATTCTTGTAAAATGATTAAAATCTACAATGAAATGTAACTCTGGTCTTAGGCTTCAAAATAAATCATCCATTAGATGGTAACATGTATATCTGCCACTCAATGCAAGTGACACTGGGGTTGTTTAACATGGAAACATATCAAATTCTAGTTTGTATTTTGAGAGCTGCTTTAAAATTAAAGCTAACAACAGTGATCATCATGACTGTAAGAGCATACTGCCATTTTACGAAAAACTGCAGAACTACCACAAAGGTGTGCAGTCATATCTGAATTCCATCAACTACTATCAGAGAAAAGCCTATTCAGGAAAACTCTCCTTAGTAAAAGGATAAAAGTGTTTCCCATATTTAGGAGGTTTTGGGGAAAAAAAACAACCAAGCAAGAAGCAAACCAGAAATGGCAGCATGTCATAGAGAGCTAATAAGAAAGAAACCCACAGAATCCAGGTTAAAAAGAAGAAAAAAAAGATAAAATAATGCATGAGAAGGAAAATTAATCACAAAATCAGAAATCTCAGTGGTAGCTTTGGAAAGTTAGAATGTCAAGGGACAATTTGGGTAATTTTTTATTAATTTATTGTTAGTTGTTAGTTTTTATGACCATAATTTGCGAGATGTAGAATAGTAAATGCCAGGAATACTTACAGCAAACAAAGTAGCCCTAGTTTAGTCACTAGGGTTCCTAGCTACAGCTAATGTAATTTTGTGAAAAATGCATAGGACAGTGATGTAAGCTGATCGTCACTCAAAATGTGCCTTAAGGATAGTTGAAAGGTGGAGCTATTAATCACTTTGTGCTTTCAAAGAAAACTTACTTTAAGTTGATTTCCCTTTCGTTAACAAGAACAGAAATGAACAAATAAGGACCAGAACTTTATTCACAACAGTGAAATGAGCTGCTATTTCACTTTTCTGTTTTCTTTTTCAATCTTTCTTTCTTTCCCTTCTCTTTTTAGGTAACAGAGATTTGGTGCACTGATGGTTTCTCAGTCTGCTGTCTTTTCCTTAACAAGATACAGCAGCATTAGCTGAGACCTCTAAGAAATACATTAGCACAAATAACAAAAAACCACCACCACCACCAAAAAACCCCTACATGTGCATACTTATTTAATTGAAACTACAGGTTCCTGGCCCACAAAAATGCATTTGAAGCCCATCTCTATGGCTTGTGACTGAGTGGAGAGGCCTCTTTTAAAACTGCATGTTGCAGTACAAAATCCCTAGGACTAGCCCTCATGATCAGTGAAGACAGCGGAGACTTTGTACTGAAATTCAGTATATATACACCACTGCCACAACCTACAGCTGTTAAAAACTTCTAACTTCAGCTCTATCAAGCTGAGGCTATGATGAAGTATTTCTGACTCTGTACAAGAAAAGATAGTGTGGCAAGTAAATGAAATAACTTGAAAGCTAGTGTAACACGTATTTTGTAAATTAAGAATCATTAAAGCTCTCTTCCTCAACATTTTATAAACTAGAATATCAGAATGAAAAATATTATGATTCACCCTCAGTCCAACAGGTTAAAAGAATAAAATATTTGCGACACTAAATGGTGCTACTTTTATCTTAATAAAAGAAAAGCTGCTCACTTGTGCTAAAGTACATAATAAATTGTGTTTCCTGTTAGGAAGTAGCTTTATTGAAAATGGCAGCTATTTTTTCAGAAGTTATTTCCAGGCACCTGTAATCTAATGAGGTTTATCCCTTTCAAAGAACAGTTGTACGTGCATGCCCGAATGCACACAACCTCTTCATCCAGAGCTGATAAAAGCATCTGCAAGCCATAGCTCAAGTACATCTAAATTATATAACTGGTTGGTTTATTTGTTTTAATAAGATGGGGCAAATGTGAATCACAGTGTACTTCCAGCCCTTCACTCAACCTGATGTTTTAATCATTTGGAGGAAGAGACAGAAAAACGAAAGAGATGGCAAACAAATGGTAATGATTTCATGTGGTATTTGGTAAGACAGCAACGGGAAGTCAAAATAAAAGCAAGAGTATTGTGACAGATGGAAGGGATCTTAGTCAAATAGCAACCCTTCTTCAAAAAACTTAAAGGAAGTAGCTAATTAAGGATAAAATATATTTTTGTATACTCTTTAGATATTTCATTCAAAATTGAGACAAAAAAGGTTTTATTTTCCACTGAAGGAGAAAGATTAAAAAAAAGGGAGTCTAACTTTTTAATCATTGGAAAATCATTTAATATGAGGCTAAATCTTTTCAGAGCTTTCAGTGTGAGACCGAAAACATATAGCACAGCTTTTGCAAAATGCAGTAATCAGATCAACAGAATACAACTTTTTGTAATTTTCCTGATTAAAATGCAAAACAGTATGATGTGAGGGTAAAGTAACTCCTTCCAGCTTCTGAGTTTAATCAGAACACTGAAGCTTTACAAATCGACACTGAAAAGGAGGGACAGAACTATCTATAGTGTCCTGACATTGTTACTGATTTCAAAAGTAGATCATCTGCATGAAGAACTCATAACAGCCTTCCAGTATCTGAAAGGGGCCTATAAGGATGCTGGCAAGGGACACTTCATTAGGGACTGTAGTGACAGGACAAGGGGTAACAGGTTCAAACTTAAGGAAAAATTTGGGGAAGTTTAGGTTAGATATAAGGAAGAAGTTCTTTACTGTGAGGGTGGGAAGGCACTGGAATGGGCTGCCCAAGGAAGTTGTGAATGCTCCATCCCTGGCAGTGTTCAAGGCCAGGTTGGATGGAGCCTTGGGTGACATGGTTTAGTGTGAGGTGCCCCTGTCCATGGAAGTGGGGGTTGGAACTAGATGATCTTGAGGTCCTTTCCAACCCTAACTATTCTATGATTCTGTGTGTTGGGGAACACAGATGGATCCACTGCCCTCTTTTCAAGTACAATTAGAGCGCAGTATAGGAGAATGCAGGAAAGCAGACTCAACTGTCGAAGCTTTGAAATTTGTGCAATTTGTTCTCTAAAACAAAGTGCTTATCCAGTTTTTATGCAAAGATGGGTGATTTCACACTGCATGTTCAATAAATTCATGCAAATATGAAGTAGGTAAACATATTTGGCCAAACACTATCCTAGTTTGCCCTTTGTATAACACCGATAAATTAGTTTCAAATTTGCATATTGTTATTAATCATACACCTTTCATTTCTCTACTTAACATTCAGGTACAAATGTATTTGTGTTAATGCTCACTGTAAATATTCAGGAGACTGAAATGTTCGTGTCTTTCTTTTTAAAATTATAATTATACTTATGAGATTTTAATTCTACCTCCAGGTTTTCACACATGAAACTTAAACACAGTTATGTAAAAATGAGTGTCTAAACACATTTATTTGCAGATACTTTAACTATTGAACTGTCAGGATCTTTCAATAATTTTGTTGTGTGTTTTAATCATGAATATATGTTTTCACTATAACACCGAACACCTTGGGACCAAGCTAAAGGTCAGCAACCTGGTCTTTAGTAAGCTAAGAAAGCAACAGACTACCTGAATATGTCACCTTCTATTATTTGAAGATCATATAGTACACACGGAGCTTGCCATTTTGAGCACTGAAAAGACTGACCTTGCAAGGTGAGGAATTCTTTGAAAGAAAAAGATTAGGAAAAAGAAAAAAGATCACACTGTGTTGCTTTATGAACTTAGCAACCCTTTTCCTACTTGTATAAACAGAACAAAAGCATAACCCAGAAAAAGACAACAGAACTGATTACTTACAGGCACAGAACCTAAGCCACTGTATTGTCACTTCTGCTGGTAAAAAAGAATAAAATTACACTAACAAAAAAACAACAACAGAAAATCAAAAACAAAACAAAACCAAAAAACCCACCCCAAAAACAAAAAAGACAAACCAAGAGATAAAAACCTAAACAAAACAAATTCAATTAAAGAATCATGTGGGTAAGTTATTAAAGGACAAAGTCACAGCTAAATACAATCAGGTTGTGAGCTTCCACAGCTCATTGTGTCCTGCTCTTGTTTGTAATGCAGTGTGGAATTTTTTTGTGCTGAACAATCTATCCTGCATTAAACAGTTCTAAATTCTGCAAAAAGATCTGCTCTATTTGCTGTCATATTTTCAGAAACATAAACAACACTTTTTTTACTATCTTTTTAACAAGCCAATCAACAAGCAACCTTGGATCTGATAGCATAAAATGAGCATGAGGTGAGTACTGGAATGTTTTTCTGCCTTATACCTTTTTTCTTTCCTTGTGAAGTCTTGATGGAAACAGAATTTGTTATTCAATTTGATAGTCTAATTGTTCTTTCCACTTTTCTCAATTTCTGCCTCCTTGTTTAGAGCTTTACTCAAATAATCACTTTTTTACACATGTATCATCACCAAGGTAATCTTACATACAAAATACCAAATCTTCACACAGGCTCAAAAAAAAAAAAATTATTTTTTTCCTCTGGAGAGCAAAAAATGGTCTTGCAATCTGAATCAAATCAGTGTTTGTTGGAACTTTCCACAGTTTCTGAGTTGAGCTCAAATTACAGAAAATACATATTCAAAAGCACATGCAAGTTAGCAGTTCTTAAAACTTCCTCCATACATGGACAGAAAAACACAGACAAATCCTTTCTATCGCTGAACTAGAAGCTAATAGCATTAGCATGATACGTGTGTTTACAATTACAGATCACATAATCAAGTGTGGATTGATAAAGATCTTTTATTAAAGTCTGGGGAAAGTAACATGGGTCATGATTTTTCAAACAGGAATAGTTGTGGCCATGGTTAGTATTAGCAACCTATTGTTTCCATCACTGGACAGTGTGATGTTAATTTCCTTCAGCATGTACAAATCATTTGTGAGGACAAGCTCTTCTAAAGTATTATATTTTCTAGAGCTTTAGCCCAGACTACTTTTCGAAACACAAACTCCTATGCAGAGTACCTCTTTCGATTCACAGAATCACAAACCTGTCTCACTCATCTCTACAAGCTTCCTTTTTACACAAATAATTTTTATTTGATGTAATACCCTGAAAACTAAAAGGCAGACCAGTGTTTTGCTGTTTTCAGATTAGACTTAAACCCCACAATTAATACAACAGTATGACCTGGCTTTTCCTTTATCCCGATTACTGATATGTCACTTCAAATGCTGCAAAGGTTACTGGAAAATAGAGGCCATTTAAAGAAAGCATTTAGCTTTACTACCTACATTAACCTGTAAACATCAATTCTGGAATGTGTGGAATCCTTTCCTAATATCAATATCACATTAACACCACACTTTTCTTTAATACCCAACTACCCCTGAGCTCATTTGTGTGCTAAAACAGAGTAACAGCCCAACGCAAAACATGAAGAAATAGTCACATTCAAGAACAGGAAGGAATGAGGCTGTAAAACAGATGGATTGCACAGTAGCAAGCTTATGGAAAATCTATTAAGGATGCACGGGGTGTCAAAACACATGCAATATAAGCTTGCTGCTCTTAGCTATTTTGTATAAAAGCAAGCTTAGGGAAGACAACGGCGCCAAGCAGTCAGCCCTAGAACAAGAGTCAAGGTGACAGAAACCAAACCAGAAGTCATGCCCTAAGAAATAAGAAATGAACTAAGTCACACATAATCCTTACTACCACATAGAAATATGAATAGATCTTAATGAAGTTCCTGGAGCTTAGCATGAGGGGTACAACTGCAAAACTGAAAAAAATGAGCTCATGTTAAATTACAGAAAGACTTCAAGCCCAAAGACATATGTGTGGTTTAATCTAATAGTTAGCTATGAAGCAGTACTTGGGCAATGGTTTTGTTACTATAAGAAATAAATTACCAGTACTAGCATTTAAAATTACAAGAGAACTCTTTCAGTGACAAGCGCTGATGCTGGCCCAGGTTTTGCAATTCATAATTCAAACTAGTTCCCCTAACTGACTGTAAACCTCCGTCTTGAGCATATCTTCATAGATGCATCTAAGTACTGTAGTGACAAGCAGACCTTTCCCACTGCCTCTCAGTGGTAACATGATTTCAGATAGGTACTTTAGAATTATTATTCTACCCGCCCAGGAAAAACTCAATTAGCCTTAGGGCCAGGTGGCTTGAATTTGGCACCGCTCTGTGTCTTTGCCAATAGAGATTCCTCAGAAAAAAAAGCATGTCATGACAGACTGTGTCCTGGATGCACCCCACTACAGAAATCCCAGACCATACAGACGCAGCATGCCTTCCCAGGGAGAACTTAGCACCATGGTCCACCATCAAAAAGTAAGCAAGAGAAAAGAGAATGGCTAAATTAAACTACACAGCAGTCTTAACCAGTGACTCTGGGATCAAGCACTTACCTTGAGTCAGAAGCAATGACCTGTGCAAAATATCTGATGTGCAAAATTTTCTTGCTGGGAAGTGTGATTTTTGTCAAGACAGAGGAAATGAAAAATGTTACTTCATGATTGCTGTTTCTCTTTATTTATTTATTTTCTCTTGCTGTCCACTTACATTGTGTATTTTCAACAGAAACATATTAATGGAAGGTGCACAGGTCACTTGCAGGACTTCCCCTGGAAATGTTTAGGATGTGGGTTATCCATGCTCACGGTGAATTTAAACTAGGATAATTTTAGAACAGGATATTAGTATAATGAATGGAACTGAGTACAAAACATGAAAATAAAATCAGTTGGTATACTTCTCATAGAAAAGCAACTGATTGTCCCTTGTATATACATTAAATAGTAAAAAGAGGTACAAAACAGTTCTGTTGCAGGAACTCAATTTTGGTGTAGCCTTCCAAGATGACAGAGGTATTTAAATGGTATTTAAGATAGTATTTATGATATGGTATCCTGCAAATGTGGATTTTAAAGCCCATGTAGTCCTATCCCTAATGCTATGCTATTACAGTAGGAAGAGAAGCAAGAACTACGTATATACTGAATATACTTATTGAATATCTGGTCTGGTAAAACTGACTTGGCTATGAAGTTAACTTTTCCTGGAAAAATCTGAGAGAGTCACAGGTTTTGCAAGAATATGAAAAAAACTACAGGGAAACCTTAATTTTAATTCCTAAAATTAAGACTTTTTTGTGCACTGAATGTTTAAGATCAGACTCTAAAACTATTGCCCATTTGGACCACGAATAGAACTGATTTCTGTACGTTATAATAGTGTTTTAGCATTTTGATATTTTAGCATTGGGAATCAGATTGCTTAGGATGGCAGAGTTACTGCAGTGATAGTAACTGCGATTGTCATAAGAAATTTGATGATTAAGGTTGAAAATGGAACTGATCCCCCAGTCAGCTATAGCACTTTTATGATGCTTCCAGTATTTCCAGTGAAGCCAAGGAGTCTGATCCAACCACAATATTTTTATGTTCAATTCATCAACGTACAAAGACACTGTTCTCTTTTCAATGGCTAAGAGGGTGTATTGTTGAGTCAGACCGTAAAGCTAAAAATGAGATCAAATTATTGCTGCTTTTTATTTTATGTTTGTATTCAATATAGCTTGATTACTTGAAAGGACTTGTAGCCAGCATATTGCAGCATGAAACAATATCATGAAAAATACATGTCTTTTAATGCAAGGGTTGCACCGACAATTTGTCACAGGCAAAATCTGCAGAATCAACAAAGAGACTAAATAAACAAGTCAAAACTGGAATTATATAATATAGCATTGTATATTTTTAACAATCTGTATTCTACATGCACATAAACCAGTATTGCAAATTTTTTGGTCCTGACTTCGTAACACTTTGTTTCCAAGGCCAGATGTAGCAGTTTGTGATCCATCCTTTCTAACATCCATGACAAAACACACTATTATGCTATTTGCTGCTCTTCCTAAACTGCAATACAGCTTAGAGGCTGCCTCGCTTTTAAAAACTAGAGCTGACAAAAAATTATAGAAAAAAATATTCCTTTTATCGTTACTGATACACATGTGTTTATCAACTATGAAAAACAAAATGACATCACATTATCATTATATATACTGCTGTCTCCCAGGATGTCCTTCAGGTGTTATGGAACATTACAATGACCAAAATACTTCCTGTAACAACTTGAAAAGCTGAAGATTTCTTTTTAAAGCTACCAGTCTGTTCTATAGAATAGATTTTCCTCTTTACAAGCCAGCTGGCAGTTCACTGGAAGAATACTTATTATAGATATATGATGACAGCAAATTTTAGCTATAGATGGAACGCCATGCTGGCTAAGTATTCCTTCCAAATGTGTTAATTTTAGTTCCACTTCCTTTATACTTACTTTTCTTAGTTGATTTATTTCTTTTTTTTTCTTCAAATGAACTTGAGATACTGACATAGAGAGGTCAAGGTCTAAATCAAATCCTTGGGAAAGCTGAATGCTTGAATTATATAAAGCCTAAATTGTTTTATGTTATCTTTCTTAATGATGTCAATATAAAAATAACCACTGCTACAAAATGCTATTTTTAGAATTAAAATAGACTTGGCATCGTAATTGGCACTTATATGAATATTACAGACATATTAAGAATTTATCTTAAAATACTATAAAAATTTCTGACTTCTGAAGGACATAAAAATATTTTGCTTCTTTTATTTTCTGTTTGGGTTTTTTTGTTGTTTGTTTGTTTTTGTTTTGTTGTTGTTGTGGGTTTTTTTTTTGGTGGGGTTGGTTTTTGGTGTTTTGTTGGTGTGGTTTTTTGTTTTCATACAGGCAAATAGACAAATGACAAAACCTAAAACCTTTGGCCACTTTAAAATTAAACCATAAGACTCTCAGGTAGTTTAAATTAATATAGCTTTACTGATGGCAAGGGTATCTTTCTTTTTTCTTTCTCTTTATTTTTTTAAGTGACATAAAAGTAATACAGCAACTGAGCTGGAGTGTGCAAGTGGTGGCTACCTTCCTAGCTCTTAAGACTGTTCACTGCCTGATACAGTCTCACCATACAGTTTTATTTACATTTTAACTGCTTGTTTGCCTCTTGAATATATTAAGTGACTTTTGAACTGCTATTCTTTTTAACAGGACTTCTTAGTCTACAGCTACTTTAGGGTTATAAAAGACAGACTGTCACCTATTGTGCCGAAATGCTGCCACTCAGTAATATACCACTTTTGATCTAACACAGAGTAATTAAGGTAAGTCATTCCATTAAACTTTTATCTCCTGAAAATCCAAGCAAGCTGCCTTATGCAAAGTTATGACTATCAACTATTTCCTTACTGAATCCCATAAAATATTTTAAAATCTATTTTCCTGTACTAGATTTGAAACTAATTAGATGGTAAGTTGTGAATTGCCGTACCTTGCATCACCTCTCTTTGTCGTTTTTTAATGCCTGGGATTCTGATCAGTCACCAAAGAAAATATAAAAGCAGAAGCTAACAACATAACTGAACTTCTGTTGTGCCTTTCATCCAGGATCCAGAATACTTTACAAACATTAATTAAGTTTCACAACACCCTTGTGAGATACGAAAGCATCAGTGCTGCCATCAAGAAATCAGTAGATAAAGACTGCATAAAGATTCAATTCTGGCTTAAGGCATTGGTTAAAAATGCACTGAAGCATGCAAAATGCGCTATTCTGTCACCATATAATTAAAAAACAAAATATCAGAACTAAAGCATGTAAGGCACCCAAACAAATGCTATTATTTTAATTGTGAAATTGATATTATCCACTTGATCTTTTGTTCGCTGCAAAATGTGAAATAAGCAAAGACAGTGAGTCCTTATCATATACTTGTGACTTTGTCACATGCTACATTTATCCTTTGCAGTTAGACCATCCTGGAGTATAACCCCTGCTGTAAAATGGATTTAGTGAATTTACTGAAAAAAAAAAAATTATCCATAAACACCACCAAACTCAACCAAACAATCAAATCCGCACCCTTCCCACCCCTGGCCAAAGCTCCCACAAGAAATTTATTTTCTCACTTCCAGAAACTCAATTAATCTTTTCTGGAATGTTACTGAGTTTACTAAATTTGTTTGTAGAGTTCTACCCCAGGGTACTCTAGTTACACCTATGTCCGTAGACAAAGGAGAAATATAGACACCTACTTTATGAAGTGGTGAACCGTGCTCTAGGCACTTCACTCCCTTCACAGAGGGTCGAGGGTTACAAGCACAGATGTAAGTGTCTACATTGTAGACTTCTAAGTTTCATCACATTAATTCCAACCCATGTCTTATTTGCAAGCAAAAATACATTTAAATGGAAAAATATTTACTAGTTGTCCATTACAAATTAGTAATGATACAGTAATATAGTTAGTGCACTATAATACAACTATATTAGGAACATAACATCACTTTTCATTTTAGAGTTCTGTGATACTTCGTCTACCTCTTTTTTTTCCTCTCAACTTATGTCCACTTTTGTTCTTATTTCAGAGTTTTCTGAATTCTTTAGATTCTTGCTTCATTCCTGTGCCTCCCATAGTAGCATCTAATTGCAATAAAAGCTGCAAAGCTTCAAGATTAATGCAAAATTCATTTCATTTGAGGGTCATATTTTATGCAAATTTCAAAACTGTAAAGTATGGAAACATTACAGAACTACACCAAGCAGAAAGGGAATTGTCAGGCATGGATATTTTTCCAGAAATGATGCACAATTACTCATTTCCAGCATCAGTAGTTATAAGAAGAGACTGAAATGCAGTTGCTTGTAGAGTGTTTACTATCACTAGTGATGTTGGAATTCTGAGGCAAGCAAAAAAGGAAAATACACAACAGATGAGATTCACCACATTAGCTTCAGCCACCTGCACTGTAGATAGCTGCGTTTGAGCTGGTTTTGTAATCAATGAAGAAACTTGGAGGTTATGATTAATTTTCTTCAAAGGAAGAGATGTGTCTATTACTCTTCATTGACTTTAACAGGAGTCCAGCCTAAATAGCTCAGATAAAGACATCTACCCCACAAAATTGTGAAGTGATACATATCCCTCCCACTAATATTGTTTGGGTATTTTATAGATAATTACATTGCCTCAGCTGCTATTCCACATCTTCATAATACACAACGATATCTATTCACAGAATCACAGAATCACAGAATCCCAAGGGTTGGAAGGGACCTAAAAAGATCATCTAGTCCAACCCCCCTGCAAGAGCAGGGTAACCTACAGTACATCACACAGGAACTTGTCCAGGCAGGCCTTGAATATCTCCAGTGTAGGAGACTCCACAACCCCCCTGGGCAACCTGTTCCAGTGCTCTGTCACTCTTACAGTAAAGAAGTTCTTCCTGATGTTAACGTGGAACTTCCTATGTTCCAGTTTACACCCATTGCCCCTTGTCCTATCACTGGATATCACTGAAAAAAGCCTAGCTCCATCATCCTGACACCTACCCTTCACATATTTGTAAACATTGATGAGGTCACCCCTCAGTCTCCTCTTTTGCAAGCTAAAGAGACCCAGCTCCCTCAGCCTCTCATCATAAGGGAGATGTTCCACTCCCTTAATCATCTTTGTGGCTCTGCGCTGGACTCCTTCAAGCAATTCCCTGTCCTTCTTGAACAGAGGGGCCCAGAACTGGACGCAATATTCCAGATGCGGCCTCACCAAGGCTGAGTAGAGGGGGAGGAGAACCTCTCTTGACCTACTAACCACTCCCTTTCTAATGCACCCTAAGATGCCATTTGCCTTCTTGGCCACAAGAGCACATTGCTGGCTCATGGTCATCCTCCTATCCACCAGGACCCCCAGGTCCCTTTCCCCTTCACTACTTTCCAGCAGGTCAACCCCCAACCTGTACTGGTACATGGGGTTGTTCTTCCCCAGATGCAAGACTCTACACTTGCCCTTGTTAAATTTCATCAAGTTTCTCCCCGCCCAACTCTCCAGCCTGTCCAGGTCTCGCTGAATGGCAGCACAGTCCTCTGGTGTGTCAGCCACTCCTCCCAGTTTTGTGTCATCAGCAAACTTGCTGAGGGTGCACTCAGTTCCCTCATCCAGGTCATTGATGAAAATATTAAACAGCACCGGTCCCAGCACCGACCCCTGAGGAACTCCACTAGTCACAGACCTCCAGCTAGATTCTGCGCCATTGACCACAACTCTCTGCCTTCTTCCTTTCAACCAGTTCTCGATCCACCTCACTACTTGATCGTCAAGCCCACACTTCCTTAGCTTATCTATGAGGATGCTGTGGGAGACAGTATCAAATGCCTTACTGAAATCAAGAAAAACTACATCTACCGCTCTACCATCATCCCTCCACCTAGTCACTTCCTCATAGAAGGCTATAAGGTTGGTCATACATGACTTCCCCCTCATAAAACCATGTTGGCTGTTCTTAATGACCCCCTCATCCTTGATATGCCTAGTGATGGAGTCAAGAATAAGTTGTTCCATCATCTTTCCAGGGATGGAGGTAAGGCTGACCGGTCTATAATTACCCGGGTCCTCCTTCTTGCCCTTCTTATAGATTGGTGTGACCTTTGCCATCCGCCAATCCTCAGGCACCTCGCCCGTTTCCCACGACTTACCAAAGATGATGGAAAGTGGCCTAGCAATGACCTCCGCCAGCTCCCTCAGCACCCGTGGGTGCATTCCATCCGGACCCATCGATTTACAGATGTCCAGTTTGCATAGCTGATCCCTAACCCAATCCTCATCTACCAAAGCAAACTCCTCCTTTGTCCTGACTCCTTCTGGGGCTATAGAAATCCGGGGCCCTCGGGGAGAGTCTGCAGGAGTAAAGACAGAGGCAAAGAAGGCATTCAGCACCTCTGCCTTCTTTATATCCTCTGTCTCCAGGGTACCCACTTCGTTCAGCAGTGGGCCTATATTGCCTCTTGTTTTAGTTTTATTTGCTATGTATTTGAAGAAGCCCTTTCTATTGTCTTTAACCCGACTAGCAAGATTGAGTTCCAAGGAGGCCTTAGCTGTCCTAATTGCCTCCCTACATCCTCTAACAACTGTCCTATATTCCTCCCAAGCGGCCAGCCCCTCCTTCCATAATCCATAGATTCTCCTTTTCCACTTGAGTTTGCCCATTATGGTACCCACAAATTTCCACTATATCTTATCAGTTGAAAAAATATTAGGATAATGTAGTAAAGAATATATGACTCTTTATACAGCCTCTATAGCTTAAACATCCTGTTTCCTAAATTATTTTATACAATGAGTGCTGCATCTTAAAGCACTCTTAAGCAGCTCCTACTCTTCTATCTCCACAGGGCTGGCTTTCTAAGGTGTTGCAAGTATAAAGCATATTCGAACACATTAATGTGTTTATAAACTCCTTGTGCAAGGATTTAAGCATAGGCATTTCATAATAAAATGAGTGCAGATCCTATCATGCTGTTTCGTTGTGCAAATAAAATTCTTTGCATTCAAAATCCCCAATCATTTCCCTATTTCAAGTTATTATTCCAATAATATTGTACTTATCCTTGAAAAAAACGAAACTCCATTCCACAAATCTTACTATGAACAACATTAATATTCTGTACAGAAGCTATTTTATTTTAACCACACTTCGCTATTCTTTCTCCACAAACACTATTTCCAACAATATTAAGTAGCTGATACATTACCTTGGCATTCTAGGTGGTCCCCTTTTAAAGTAACAGCCTTCACCTTTGTCCCCCCAAAACTAATCATCACTCTCTCACACCTACTCTTTTTACAGAAACTGCCTCTGCGAAGTACTTCATCTCCTTACACTTCTACATTTAAATTTTGAACAAAACCTTAATACCATTTTTTTTTAATTCTCTTTATGGACATCTAGCTGTTTTGGATACTGTCTCAAAGTTGCTGATCACTGCAACCTGTCATTTAACTTTAGGTCCTCTGCCACTATTGTCCTTTATAACTGTTACTGTCATCAGTCTTACTCCAGGTTCAATCACCAAATGTCAGGCAGTAACTCACAAACAGTTTTTTCCACAACTGTTAGTCTAAAAGATTATAAACTAACCCCATGTCACGTACGAAATCATGCAGTATTTTAAATTTCAACCTATGATGTTAGTCTCTTTTACTGTACACTATATCTGTTCCAGAAAAGCTGTTACGTATCAGAGGTTGACAAGAATTAAAGATACCAAAATGTTTAACTGGTCAAATCTATTTGTAAATTAAAAATAAAAGAAAAATCATCAATTATCACGAAATTGAAGAACTTTAAAGCCCCTTGGAAACTTCTAGGGGAGGAGATAAGGTTTCTCAAATTTAAAATGTTGCTGTAGTCAAAATGACATAGAATGTGCACTAATGTGTTTGTTTTTCAGATACCGTAGGTCTGAAGAGATTTTTTTGCATACTACAATTATAAAAACATTTAAAACATACAAACTTGTGCAATTTTTATTTTAATGAAGATGAGAAGTTCATTAATGAAGATAAATATTTCATTAGATGTTAAATAAAACAAAGAGATTTTTTGGCTTCTCTCAGCACAAAATTCCTTTGAAAGATTAATTAATACATGCAAATTATGCAAATTAGACCCATGCAAATATTTTATGAAGACAATTAAGGGAACCATTAATTACTGCTTTTTTTGCTTCAGTGAGATTCATTCATTTAATTTTAATTTCACTTTAACTGTTTTGATGTATAATCTTGCAGCTAAGAACTTTATCTTTCCTAGTGGGTCACTTAAACTTATAAATTTCATCAAGTGAGCAGCAACCGAAATCTGTAAAGATATTCTCTGGGCTGTGTTTAGTATCAAGAGAAATTTTGACACAATGCACTCCTAGAAACTGCAAAACTGGAAGGGAATGTGAGCTCATTCTTGGACAAGGTTCAACTGCTGGAAAAGCAATTAATTTGCTTTGGCTGTGCTAATATAGGGGAATTAGAAAGTGTGACACAAGACAAATAGAAATAATTAGTTCTCCAAAATGATGTTCTCATTAATATGGTTTGAACAGTAGAAATAAAAAACATTATTGTGGCATGTCTGCATTCTGTCCCTAGCCACAGGAGGTAGAAAAATGCAAGATACAGCATTTTTTTACCTTTGTAGTTTGTGTGGTGGTGGCATTTATTTTTGTTTTTTATTGGAGGTTTTAAGGAAAGGAAATTGTGGACCTTATGCTGTTATTTAAAAACTACTGCACTTGCATAAAGCATAAGGGACCCCTAGGTTTCTAAACTGTTTACTTGCTGTGAAAATATGAAGCTATAAATATAACTGACTAGGCTTTTCACAACAATACACTCAAGTTCCTAAATTGAACTTTGATTTCAATATCGTTCATTTAAATCCTATTTTATTATATGCAATACTCAAGGTGTAATATGTTTATTCTGTAGTTTAAGCTACTATAGTAAAAGATTGTTCTATCGAAAGAGTTTACGGTATCCCCTCTGAGTCTGATAACATAAAAGAAGCTTTCTTTTTCAACAATGTGAATACACATGCGTAAATTTGATGAAGTACAGAGGTGCATTTTAGTTGCTCTTATTCTTGACACTTGTACCAGTATAAACCAAGTTTTCCACAAGCAGAGAAAATCACTAGCCAATACTCTTCACAAAAACAGGCTGTTACAAGACTGTTAAGAATATTTGCTCACCTACAGAATAAATTTATTTGCAGAATTAAAGGTAATGTAACATTATAAGTCCCCCTCAAAGTATTAAACTTCCCTTCCCTCCCCCTTAGGCAATATGACTTCAACAGTTCACCAAGTTTCAACTGAAGGTACCTCCCTTTGAAAGTTTTGCTGTGTACATACTTTTTATCTGCAATATGATATTTAGAGTGTAATGGTTCAATTTAGTTTGTTTATTCTTTCAGTTAGGTGGCAAATTTACAGCGTCTGACAGAAACTGAGACTTTCTCTAAATGCAACAACGGGAGCAAAAATGTGGCCATGCCTAAATTTGTATTTTTTGATAGATGATTACTACCATTGAGAAAATTCACAATTTTCTTAATTTTACCACCACAATTACCACAGACGTTTAGCAAAAAATATACAAGAAAATTTCTAAAACTCACATGGTAATAATTCTGTATGTACAGAGTCCTGTCCTTAGGGATATTGTTGATAAAAGAAAATGTAAAGAAGGACTTTAACTTCAAAAGTTGAAAGTTAAAACCTATGAAACTTTCCTATTCTTTGAATAGCCTTTTTTTTTAATTTGACAACATGGATATAATACTTGCATGTTCCTAATCTGGTAAGAATGCGTCAGTTAAGCACATGGATGAATGACCACAACACTTGGAAAATGCTGGGAAGTACCTTTGTCCTTCACCATCAATTCTGTTGCTAGTCATCTTTTGCAAACTTTTATTTTATCTGTTCTTAATGATTTCTTTCTAGCCAAATCTTAGAACCAGCACCTCAGACCCTACTTCCTAGACTTTTCTAGACCAGGCTTTGATAAAAGGTTTTTGGTATTCAGATATTGTTCTCCTTTTGTTAGGATCTTCTTATTTTCCATCAGCATGGCTAATTTCTTTCCCAGTTTGACTTTTTGGCTTCTTCCTCAACTTTCTGTTTCAGTTTCTCAGGGCTGTGATCTTCCTCCCATTGTCTCCCTCTCCCAGCTTTCTACTTGAGTTATCTAATCCAAGATAAGAAATTCCACCATCATATCCTCACTGACAATTGACAAAGCCCTTTGTGCTCCATGTCTATTCCCTTCTGTCTGACCTAAAACCTCAACCTGTTTTTCTGATTCTCTGTGTGACTGTTTAGCTGCTCTGATAATTGCAGGTTGGGGAAACAGAGCTCTTAATCATTCACCCCTTCTGATTTCTCCTCCTCTTCCTTACCACAACTACTCCTCTTAGTCACTGTGAACTACTCTTTTCATCTTGCCTGTCAGTGAAGTTCAAAATGAAGGTATCCTGTTTGTTACTTTTGACTCTTCAATACAACACTGTCTAAATCTCTTCTCAGAAAAAAAAAAAAAATCCCTTTCCCTCATTTTCCTATCACTCTGTCTGGATGTAAATTCACATACTGTTTCTTCTCATGTCTTTCCTACTAAAGCCTACTTCTCTGTGAGCTGTATAAACAAATTCATATGGCAAAAATATTTTTCTAGACTACTTCTTTGAATTGTCACTCCTTCACTGGCTGTTCCCTTTTAACAACTGGAAACAGAGAACTTGAAAGGTTTCGCCTTATTCATCACCTTCTACGTTACTCCTTATCAAAATGCTTCCAATTGCAGTGATGCTTCCAAATAAGTACCTTCATTGTTTTTTCCCCTGTTGCTCTCCACAGTTAAGAAAACCCTCTTTTAATGTTCACAAGACTAATTCACTGCCGTCCTTCAGGCTCAAAATCTGCATTTGCAGGTGAGTCTGACAGCAAGACCTGAGATCAAAAAAGGTACCTGAATCAGGAATCTACCTCATCGGGAATATGGGTTCATGAACACATAGAACTTCTTACATAAACAGAAGAAGTCATTTACCAGCACAGACACTAACATCTCACAGTCATCATCTCATCTCATAATACATTTGTGTAAAGCTTTAAGGGAAATGACATTACTTGCTATATTCCTTTACTAATTTTTGTTTACCTTAGTCATTGAATGGGGACAGTAATTTCAAGAATATGGTAGGGGATATAGGTAGGGATGATCATGTCAAAATATTTAATTAATACTATTGCACCATTGCTGCAGTAAAATGGGTTTACATTATAGGAGAAACGCATTGAATACTCTTCCATGTAAACATCTGGCAACTCCTTTGCTTCTTGCTGTTGCCATAGCATATTTGGGGATAGTTTTGCCTTTGATGACTCGGGTTTCATTATATGTTGAACCTTTTTTTGTGGTTTTTACCAAAATATCAAAAGGAAATTATGTAGTAAAGAACAAACGCTTAGTCTTCAGCTCCTGGCGTACAGGAAGCTGACACTGGTTTGTCTTCACTTCAATGAGTAGAAAAGTACAGCAGGCATTGAGTCTGCCTGTATACAAAGAAGCTGAAGAATGAAATTCAATGGAGCTTTGGGTTAGGAAGCTAGCAGAACTTACATAAAGTAAACAACCCATTCCCTATTCCTTTATTGTAGCTTCAAACATTTTAAATGTTATTATGCAAGTAATTTTAACGAAACTGGTTATATTTATGTAGAAGTAACAGAATCTAGAGTTTATGTCCAGTCTTTTTGCCAAAAGCTGAACACACAGGTCAACTTGATATGTGAGGGGTGACCATATTAAATCAATAAATAATCAATATATAAAAAATATATATAATGTTATAATATATAATATTGACAGATGAAGTTACTTTATAAGGGGCTGATACACAAACACCAGGCACTTTTAATGTCTGTAATAGTTTAAAAACTAAATGCCAAGGAACAATCCTCTTTATGACACAGCTGACATGATACCACTTTCCAACACCTGTCTAAGAAGTAGTAAATGTGGTTGAAATAAAAAAAGAGAGAAAAAAAGGAATAGCTCTCTACACAGTTCAGAGGCAAACACTGGTAAACAGCTTACAGTCAGCAGATCTAATTCCTCAATCAACCTAAAAGACACAGGACTACAGTTCAGTTGTGAAGTAAGTAGAAATCCACTTTGTTTATACCTTTTTCATGATAGGCTACAGAAAAACCATTTCACTGAAATTATGTTTTAATAATTTTTTTCATCCTGGCTTAAAAAAATAAAGTCTTTAGTTCTTTCTGTGGAAGGAAAAAACCTGATTTGTTTTTCATCTGATGATACTATGCTAAAACACACTGAATGTGTGTTTTACCAGCCTGTTCAGGTTTCAGCTACCTTCTGATGGAGAAGATGAATGGAAAAGAGTACTCATGGGAAACAAATAGGTAGTTTAGTGGCTTGCAGTGCCCATCTCTCCCAGGTCGCAAGACAACTGGGGTGACCTCAGAAGTCTGTCAGGTAAGAATTCACAGATCCTATCCCTCCCTGTTTGAATAATATGAACATGGAGGAAAGAGGGAGTAAGAGATGAACAAAAATGCAACAGAGCAAAACATTTCTATATAAAGTCTTAATAGCCTTTTTGGTGCACAATGTGCTTTATTTAATATTCTTACTGTCCTGAATTTTCCCATTTGACTCTGTTCATGCTTAGTCATTAATTTTACACATAGTTGCTTTAAAAGTGCACTAAAGTACTATGTTGGAAGAAAGCCTCTGATTGATTAATCATTTATCTCAGTAGAAAAGTAATGAACATATTTGATTTCCAGCAGCTTCGTATATATGCAGCTATAAAATGAGACGTAAATTGCAATAGATAGCAATTTCAAAGAGAATATGAAAAAGTTTATGTAAGAGTGTAAGTGTTGAATAAGAGGGCTCTATTAGAATACTTTGCAACATGTATGTAACTGTTCATTAACTCTATGCCCTTCCTTTGCTTTTTGGGTGATAGATAATAGGATTATGTACCTTAAAGTTTAAAGTGTAGCTAACAATGACCTATGAACACTATGAAACAAATGTCTATTTATAGGTTACTGCCTGCAATCAATACCACCTTCTGTTTAAGTTAATCAATGTTATCTTTAATTGATTAGTTTGGGTTGAAAACCTGCCAAAGTGCTGGACTCCTAGGGAGGGGGATAGGGAACATAGTTATTACTCTTTGGTTTCCATGCATGGTAAGATAATTTCAGTATTTACTCATGGTCATGGAAATATGAAGCAAAATAAATCCTTGCTGTATGTCTCCCCACTGACTATTCAGATTTCAATAGTAAAAAAACAAACAAGCAAGAAACGTCATGAATGTCTAATGCTCAATCTAGGTTTAAAATATGTACTATACTGGATTGTGTGTCAAGCCAAAAAATCAGTAAAACAAATTTCTTTAAAACTAATGAGGTTGTAAAGATAGTAAGGCTTATTCTTCTTAGGGAAAATAAAATATTTTAATTAGTGCACAGGAGAGAGCCCAGCTTTTTCTAAAATGTGTAAAAATTAGAGAACCGATTTCCAGAGGTACAGCTTCCGCAACAGTAATGAAATTCAAAGTAGCGCACACAGATTGTTGTTAATTATTATATGTATATAATTTCATTGAAGTGCACAGCACTGTACAGTTGAATCATAAGTACATGACCCTGACAATACAAAGCGTTACACACTGCAGTCAAAAAGCAGATTAAGTTTAAGGCACTAATCAGAGGGAAAATGAAGCATTTTAAGCATCTGCTACTGCAAATAGGAACAGTATTTAACCAGCAAATATTTTTGGAAGACTGAATGAAAATAAAATACAATCAGGTAGACTAACCAAAGGGAGTTAGTAAAGCAGCTAAACTAAATGTCATTGAGGGTTAGACATTAAACTTCCAACAGTTTCCCCGCTTTAACAACACCACTTCGTGTGAAAATACTTGGGGAGTAAGAAAGACAACAGAGAAGAGCAATGCAGAAAAGACTCTCCCCTTCAGCTTCTAAAACTGATACATTTTCACCAATGCATCTATTTATTTGACAAACTCTGGCATGCAGAGAAGGATCAATAACAAGAGAGCAGACATCACTTCCTAGTGGGTCACTACAACAGCTTTGCTCCATTCTCTTTTTCACAGTTTTCTGGTAGCTCAGATCACTACATGTAGCTAGAGGTGACAGACTAGCCCTAAGGAGGGCATGGTCCTGTCTTATGTCTGCAGTTACCCAAAGCTGTAGAGACTGAAACCAGTTGCCTTACTGAAATTCAGAAACCTTAAGAATGGGAAACTTAAGGAGGAAGCCTGATAATCAGACAGGTAAAAAGAAATATGCAAAATCTATCTGTTAGATTGCTGAAAGTCACACATTCACAAGACATGGTATTTCACAAAAAAAGGCAGACCCTACTGCTTGTTCACTCCTAAGCTGAAAAATAGTCTTCCTTGACAAATTAAATGGGAAGTATTAGGTTTGGTTTGGGGTTTGTGTTCTTGCTTTGTTGGGCTGTTTTGGGGGGTTTTTTTTGTTAGTTTTTTTGTGTTTTGTGGTGTCTTTTTTTTTTTGTATTGGGTTTATTTTTGTAGGAATGATTGGTTTTGTTGCTGTTATTTTTTTGGTTTTGCTGTTTTTGTTGGTGGTTTTTTTTTTTTAATCCACAATTAAAGATGGAATAATGGAGTATCAGGCTAAGTGGCTTAAAAGTCACAGAAAAGTTCATCTCCAAAAAAACCCAGACCACTGTTTTGTAATTGCTGCTTTACAGAACCTTTTCATATTTCTGTGGGTCTAGAATAGTCAGCTGTTTGTTTCCATAAACAGCCTAGGAAAGTAGCAGATGTTTCCTTGGGCAGTTATTCAATATATCTAGAAAAAAAAACCCTTTGCCTTCCAGGCTTCTGACAGCTTTGTTTCCAGCTCCTGACTTCTTTTCCCTGCTGAAATGTTCAACCTTTATAGCAGGCCTGCACAACAGGTGGGCCGTGGGTCTCTTGCAGCTTGAAAAACCATTTGTTGGGCCCATCAGCTGCTGAGAAGCATCATGTACTGTTTGATTTGCCCAGCTGCCAAGAGGCAGCAACAAGATGTCCAGCAGAAAATGTGTATCTCCTAGCTTGTCACTGATCCCTCAGAATGAATGCATCTCCTAGTCAGCCACCTGGTCAACCAGAACACACATAGCTTCACATCATCCACAGATGTTGCCTCACAGGCCAAAGAAGTGGCCTAATAAGGAAGATCTGGGTTATTCAGTAGTATTTGGCAGGGAGGGCGAGGTTTAAACAGAGGGGAAAGGAAAATGGGAAAGCAGTAATATAAGAAAGCTGAAACAGCGATGAAATAGTTCAGCAGAGAAGAAAGGATGTCACATGGGAAAATGAAAATATATTTTCATTCTTAAAATGAGCTGATGAATCCATTTGAGAATCCTGGCTCTATACTAAACTGAAGCACCTGTCTGCTAGAAGTCCCATGCAAAAATAAATGAGTAACAAATAATCCACAGTACTTACTAAGCAGCGATAAAAATGGAATACCTTATAAACAAGTGTCAGTTGAATAAAAATGCAAAATTTGCAAGTTTATATATATATTTAGCATTTCTAAGAAGTTTAATGAGAAAAAAAAGGCAAGAAAAAGCCCTGTTAAAATGTATAAAGAATCAGATGCTTTCCTTTTCTGGGGTTTAATCAATCAGTACTGTAGAGAATATATGACCATTGGTTTACACAGCATTATACAGATAGATGACCTTGTCTCTGAGGGTCTATGGGTGCAAATGGAATTGCTTTTGATTAAGAGGAAGGGCGGACACAGGGAGCAAGAGAGAAAATGCAAAGATAGGACAGAGAAGCCCTGGGAGAAAGATACTGCTATTGAAGGGACTCTACAGAGGATAATGGGTAAACAGAAATTGACTTGATGCTGGTCATAACAGTCAGTATCATGGGCAAAATAAATGAAAGTAACACAAAAGCAAAGGCATTTTATTTAAAATGTGCTGCAAAGAGAATGTATGTCCCCAGAAAAGAAACAGACATCCTGTCATTTGAGGATATTGAAAACTATTTAAAAAAAAAAAATTATTAGTTAATTTGAGAGAAGTCTTGCACTGAAAAATGTGTCCCGTTACAGCCAACAGTAATCTTCTCTAAGTCTATGAACCATAAACTCCCATAAAACTTAAGATATAGAGAAATTAGGACAAGAAGTCTAATGCAGTTGGAACTGAAAATAGAGACAGAAAATGTAAGTAGAGGGAGTGACAGAGACTGGTTAAACACATAGAAACACAGAAATTAGGGCACTGGAAGACACTGTGAAAGGGGGCTAGTAATAAGAAATGGTTGGCTGACAGTAACAAAGACTGAAGTTGAGAGATTGAGTGGTTTGGACTTACTAGACAAGAACAGGACCCAGTGGCTGAGTACAGAAGGAAAGAGGAGGACAGAAGACATACAGGGTAAGAAAGTCAGGTAAAGTCATCTGAAGAGGAAGAAATCTTGACAAGTAACTGGATGTGTGGCGTATGGATAGAGTGTTATAAGCCACTATCTGCAGATGACTGGATCTTGATTAACAAGGATATTAGGTGTGAGAAGTTAAAATTAGACGCTGGAATTATAACTGAAAATTAATAGAAACTTGTATTGAAAGGTAAACAAGAAAGAGGCAAGATTATAAAATTTGGAAATGGAAAATTAGGCCATAGATAAGGAAGAGACATGAATAAGAAAGCTTGATGGAGACACTGTTAAAAGAAATACAGGGTGCAAGAAAAGTGCAAGGAGAATTCTGTGCCCAAGGGCATGAAATGTATCCCAAGATTGTCTTTATTTATCTCAACAAGTATCTGTAAAACCCCACGGCAAAATGGTCATTCCTTATACCATACTGTTCATAATAAGGTATCATAGTTTATCAGTTACTTTGTTAGCTTTATCACTAGAAAACTAAAGATGCATAGTCCATAAGGTTGTGAAACTTCTGACTGTAGCTTACTTGTAAAAAGGAAAACCCAAGGAAACTGTTACCTAGGACATTATTCAAATGGTTCAGCAAAACACTCAACTGTTAGGAAATGCCAAAATTAAGATCTGTCATATGAAAGAAACTGACATAATAATTTGTGCCTCTTCTGTAAAGCATGATGCCTAATGATGAAAGTATTATATACAAACCAGGTATTATATAAAACATGAGAGCACACAGTGAGCACCAAAGATAGAGAAAATATTGGATAGATATCCATTTATTCAACTATATCCTTGTCCCCTGCACTAAATGAGACAGAGTACTGTGAAAAATACAGTATCTAATCATATAATTAAAGATTATATCACCATGCATACACAAAGACAGTTGAACAAAGGTGCGGAAGACAGCCTTAATTCTACCATTTCCTAATTTTGGAATGCTTGACTTAACAGTCTTGATAATGGCCCTTTTCAATAAAGTTTTTGATCTCATAAAAAATATCATCACATATTTCCACATGCTTTTGTCCAAGATTTATATATCAGAAGTGGAACTCTGTGCACAAGCTCTGCAGAACCACCAAAAGTTCCTCTTCAATGTGGAAGTCCTTCAGACAGCTATCTTTCAGTCACACGTACAAGCAAGAAAGAATGAAGGACTGTTTGGTGAGATGATTACACTGATTTTGCTAGTTGAAAAATAAATTTCAAACCAACATAGAAAAGAATTTAGGTTAGGTTTTCAGGCAAATGACTGAAGCTGTATCTAGGCAATTTCTACTAATGTGGAGGGCAGCTACAGGGCATCTTCCCCTAGTACTTAGCAAAATGAACGCACTAAGCTCTTGGCATGGCCAAAGCTGAATCATAATTTCTTTCTCACTCTTCCTCAGTAGCCTTCAAAAGCCTTACAAGTAACTTCGTACAGGACTATGCAGCCCATCAGTGGGTTGAGTTGCAGTTGTTTTCTTTCTTTATTCCTGGATCCGCTCAACATCTCCATTTCCTGACTTATCTTTTCTGACAGGGAAAGAGACAGACGGTCCTGGAAGCTTTTATGTGCATGGTAGCTAAATGCCTTTTTTACTTACATCAGTAAAGCATGGTCTGAAGCCAATCAGAATTATACTGAACTGCACTGTTAATATGAGGCTACAGAAGAGATGGAAAATCAGAAAAAGGCAAGAAGAAACAGCGGGAAAGGCTTAGAAAGCATAACTTGATTTTGCTAAGGGACAGGGAGAGTAAGGTAACAAACTAACTTGGAGAAAGTCTGATAATGTGCTAGAAGGAAAAAAAAGTTGCAGCAGAATAAGGAATTGAGGTATGAAATATTGAGTGATGGACAAAAGGACCATAATTTCCACATGAGGAAAATGCGTAGCTAAGTCAAAACTGACTGAAAGAGCGAAGTATGATGGAAAAGGTTTGAGGACAGGCACAATGCAAAGGGTCCCTCAGAACACAACCAGGCATTCGGGTAAAAAAGAAAGAAAGGCCTGAGTATTCATGGAAACTGAACAGGGTGAGAAGACTGCAAACAGAAAACAATGAAACTAGTTTCAGAAACAGCTGGAATGGTGGCACGTAGAAGTTGGAAATTAACTGGAAGAAAATAGAAATGGTACAGGCTGAGGCAACTGCTAGAAAATAGGACAGAAATAGAGAAGACAAAAAAAAAAATCACAGCCTGAGAGAGAAAAAAAATTGGTTAAGCTTCCTGTTCTTAACAGGACAGCTTTGGGAGAAAAGCACAAAACAATTTGTGAACAATTTGTGAAAACGAAGACATGATAGGGACACCACAGGACCATATGAAAAGAATGGTCAATGGGGAAGACAGTGCAGAAGTACAAAAAGACAGTTCAGAAGAACATTTTTAGAGGTTTAGATAACGCATAAAGGTAGTGATTAAATGTAATGAAGATGAGTGTACAGGACTTGGGAGGTAAACTACTGGGGGACAGAAAATTTGGAATGTGGGATTTATAGCAAAGAATTAATAACACAGGCAGGCAAATATGGAGCAAGTAAGTATGGAGTAAGTAAAATACGGAGTAAGTAAATATGGAGTACGTAAGTAAAATATGGAGTAAGTAAGCAGATGGGGAAGAAAATGTCAATGGAAATAAGAAAGTAAGAGCGGCAGTAAATGTTATTCTGGTGCTTAGTAAGAGGTCTGGTAACAAAACAGTATATAAAAGTCAAACATTATCTTTGTATGGTACCTTTTTGTGTGGGATGAGGGGGTCTTGGGAAACCGGATTGGGAGCTAGGCATAGGCATCTAGTGAACCTACAATATGTATGGAGAAGAGGATAATCTGCTTTATTGTTATTTTAAACAGAAGCAAGAAAGAAAACATTTAAAACCAGTGTCTACACCAGCTCCTAGTAACTTTGTATCTGTTTGTATCGATAAAAAATATGCAAATATATCTGAGACCCATAATGGGGTTATTTAATTATGATTATTTGTTAGTATTTTATGGATATTCCAGAAAACTGTTATCTACCCAGTATTTAAAAAAAACCCAAGCCAAGCCAACCCTAAAATATCCTGTACAGCTTCTTTTTATAGTCTCATACTCAAATTTCTTTTTATTATCACTCCCATCTTACAAAGACTTTCCATGAACTAGAAGTAAATCTGAATGAGTGCTACATGATGAAAAATAGAAAACAACATACCCCCCTTATTGACAAATGCAATTATGTTTTACACTTAAATTAGTCCTATTCCTGACTCACAGAAACGATAAGTAAAAATACCAACATATAACTGCGAGTTGAATAGTATCCTTTTATTTATAAAAAAATAGTCGATAAAACTTTCATTTTTAATTATGATTTCCTTGCATATTTTCCTAAATGTTGACATTACACTTGGTATTTCAATTATTTCCCTTGCCCACAGAATGCAACAGCTTTTCTACCTTTGTTTGCTTAGTTACAGAACTGCATAGCATGCTTAATACAGGAAGTTGAAAAATAAATAATAATTGTGGATAAAAAAACTATTACCCCTGACAGGCTTTGATATTGATATAGAGATATGTTTGTAAGAGGGACGAGAAACACGTAAGTATTTCCCTTGCAAGTATTTTTTTCTCAGAACCTGAAACATGAGATAGTATTGTATTCTTTATTATGGACTATGTTGTATATTCTATATAATAATGCTTCTATAATGCATACTAGATTATGCATTATAATGTATCAGTTACAGATAAAGTGTAAGGATAAAATTGAAATATTGCAAAATTGGAAAGATACAGTCTTTGCTGTCCTGATAAAAATTCAAAAACATGTCAGAAAAAGCCCAGATTCACTCACTGGAAAGCTTTTACAGAATTTTGCAACTAAATTCTCCAAGGATCCCATCTGTACTGAGCATGCTTTATCCCAGTGCTGCAGGAATGAAGCAGTTTTTAACCTGCTTCTCTTTCTCATTCCTGCAAACAGTTGCCGTGCTAAATATTGAAATAAGAACAGAGTGCTCTTCAGTGCTTGCTTCCCTGATATCCAGGCAGATGCAGAAGATGAAACAGAATGTGTACTAAACACAGTAGGGAACTTGACAGGAAGGCAGGGGAAAGCAGGGAATACAGACGGAGATGTGGCACCAAACATGAAAGGCTGGTAATGGTGAATGTCAATGCAGCTCTTGAAATGACTGGGCAGGAGGGCAGGGTGGCATGAAACTTGAGTTCAGAAGAGAACACAGGAAGAATGTGAAGTTAGTGAAAAAAAAAGATTGTAATATACAGCAAAGAGTGAGATTAGCCATTGACAAAAGCTGGAAATGGAGTGAGGACGAAGAAGCTAGGAGGAACTGGCACAGAGACACGGGGATGCGTGCTAAAAGTGATGCAGAGAAAAGGGAGCTTATGGTGAAAGGGGATCCTCCTTCCAGTACTGGAAGTGGACACAAAGAGTCCTGACATGTAGCATTACTCATCCGCTACTGACTATTTCTTGAACTTTTTCTGAAACCTGTCACCCTGTAACAGCTGATCCACAAAGACAACAAGCTCCTATAGTTACATTTGGGTTGTAGGATTACATATTGTGGTAGGTCTAAAAGTTTGAACTGTTGCATGACAACTAAGCTGAATATCTTAAACTATAAGAAATTACAAGTCTATTTCTTGCTTCTTTTTTTTCTTTTCTTTACAAACAGCCTGTTTTAATTTTATGTTAAGACTGCAAAGTAGAGACAGGAAATGTCAGAATTAAGGTTGCCTTTGCAACGTGATCCAATATCATGATCGGAATCTAACATGGTCCAGTCTTCAGTTAAATAATCTATAGATTTTGGGGTTTTTAACCTGCAATACTTTAGACAGATGAATGAAGAAAAGCGTCATCATTACTGAGAGTGTTGCCTGTAAAGTCCTTGATTTCATTTGTTGTAGAAATGGAAATATATGAAATGAGCATAAGAAGGCAGAGGATAGCTGGAAAAGAATGGATAATCATGGTTTAAAAGCTGAAGTGCTGTTCCTATGTAGTCTGGGATAAGTCCTTTAGAAAACATACTTCCAAAACAGCCAGTAATTATGTGTTGCTCATATTATAAATATCCAGCTTGGTATCTCAGCCCATAAGTGAAAATGAAATCAGCAGGAACAGTGATTTGAATACAAATAAAAATAAAAAATGCAAAGTCTCCTGAAAAATTAGGTCTCCAATACTTGGAAATTAAGTAGTCTGTCATCTTAATGTGTCTGTGACTCTATTTCCCTGCTTTCAAATTGGAATACTCCAAACTTCACTTCCTTGCAGGCATGCTCTGAAGATAAAGTAATTAATGTTTGCAAAGAGCTCAGGTATTGCAGTAACTAGTGTAACAGAATGGCCCCACAGGAAATTAGAAGTCTGTCTTTGCACCAAAGAAAATAACACAATGACTGGATTATAACAAAATGACATAATGACTGAATTCTTTACTAAATAAATTACGTCAAATGGTGCTTTGAATAAAGCATACATTTTATGGGAAGGAAAGCAGGTTTCTGGAATAGCTTACCTAGTTACATGTACCCACTTCCCAGGCAACATTTAATCTGGCATATTCCAACTGCTGAGTTATTGACTTTGCAGATGTAATTTGTTTTAAACCTAAATATTTTTGGTTTAGTTTATGTGTTTGTCTTTCATCAGAACTTATTGCCTCTTTTGTATTTGTTTATATGCTCAATATATTAAAAGCTTGTTGACTTTTTAGTCTGTTGTTACAGCCTCCTTGTGGTACACCAGTAACAACTCCTAAGAAGCTAGAAAATGCAATTAAATAACACACAGAAGATGTCAAACGATATGGTTAAGATGATTGACTTCAAAATGCAAAATAAAGGCAATTGAGAGTGATTACTGGAGCTAATCATTTTAGGCTTGCCTCTGAAAAATGCATCTTCATTTACAATTTAAAACAAATGCTATTTTTACTGTTTAGTATTCACTACGTAGATTTAGCCTATTGACTAGAGAAGACACTATAACGCAAATACTATCTTAAAAATGTGTTCTTTGCTAATATCTTGGTGTTTGCAATACATATATACATTTAGATTCACAGGGGAAGTAATAGCAATCTCTTTAGTATTTCATGTATAAATTTACTCAGCAGATTTGTTTTATTAAAATGTAAATAATGGGATATAGCAAATGAAAAATCCTAGAAGGGAATAAAATGTTTATTTATCGTTAATGTTCAGAGTAGCTTATTGAAACACACCTTTCAGTAACTGCCACTGAGTATTAGCTATGAAATTCTCATCATGCCTTGAATGAAACCCATTAGGTTCAGCCATTTGTATAGTTAAAAGGCTTAAAATGTTTCAAATATACTTTTCCAAACATTGTTATCTCAAAAATCTAACTACGCATACGCACAAAACCTGCATTCAGCATGTCTGAGATTCAACCCAATATTGCTTAAAATTAATTATTCTTCTTTAATTTCTCTGCATAAACAGAAATGACCTATTAATTTAAAGAAAATCTATCAGTACAGAATGTATTCGCTCTTATAAACAAGCAAGATGAACTTGACCTTGTTTGAACTTGTTTTGATGTGGCCCAGATGGTAGGCTACATGCTTGAATAGCAGTCTAAAGCTGAGGAAAAACTCATATAGCAAGATCTAGATTTATAGCCTTTTGCAAATTCCTACCTTGTATTGTCCTTTCAGCATCTGTTCTGCCCCCGCTGCGGTCAGCTTCTATCTCTGGGGTCAGAGAGTCTAGAAACATAGAAAGGTAAGACTGACACATATTTCATTCGATTCTTATAGCCTTTTTACAACCTGTTACTCCAATTCTGAATTGATTCTGAGAAATCAACATTTGTCAGTTTTTTTAATGTTGAACAATGACTGGAGGCAAGGACAATTTTTTGTTAGACTACGAAGATTAATGAGCAATAGATTTTTCAAGCATAAAAGGGGGGGAGAAAAAGAAGAAGAAAAAAAAATTGACTTCTCAAGCTAATAATATAAAATTGTACTAGTTTGAACATTCTCTCCAGTGAGTTTATTTGCACACACTATATAAAGTAACAAAACAATAAAGAGAAAGGCATCACTGGAATTAAGGAAAGAAAAGAGATTTTCTTTCTTTTCTCTCCCATCATGTTATAAATTTGCAATATAACAAGCTTCTTTTGGCATTTAAATTGAAAGTTAATGACACTGAGGCTTCTTACCATTTAGGACCCTTAGACTATCTGTTGAAGCTGCCTGTTTCAGTGTCTGTTCTGCTTGCTCCCGTCGTTTAGTCTCAAATTCAAGTGCTTCCTGCAATTTCCTCTTTGCTTTTTTTTCCTTCTTTAGCCTTTTCTGAATTATCGCTAGGAAAAAAGAAATCCAGTGAACTCAGAATTAGACCTGAAACTTGGCTACACAATTACCTATTAAGAGTCCCAAGAAATGCACAAATGCAACAATTCAGATATACTGAAGAATTTACACCAATCTCAATTTCTTGAAATTTGCTGGAATCATACTGGGATATTCCAAAACCTACTGTTCTATACCATAGTACTGATAACTGTAAGGGATATTCAGTTATAGCGTATATTTTTTTTATAAACAGAAGAGAACCTGTGAATGTCCAGATCAGAAAACTAGCAGTGAAATGTACTTTTGCATCATCTGATGTAGATAAGCCTCTGTCTCTAATGATGAGTAATTTTTTTCAGGATTAAGTGCACTGTTTTGTTATTGCCCATAGCATATGTTATAACCATAGCAATGAAGTTCTTCCCTGTTGGCCTGCTTGCCTGCCTGCCTGCAGCTTCTCTCCCACAAGAGGGAGATCCAGCTGCTTGGGTTCCCAGGCTGAGGGAGGAGCTCAGCCCCAACTTTGCTGTGATCCTTATTCCTTACGGAAAAGCACTGAGTTTTCTAACTCCCCTCCAACCTGCTTCTTCCTGCAAGCCATCCAAATTCTTGGTGTTCAGTCTTTTCCAATATATTTTTCTTATCCACATTTCCCTTTGTCTTTCCCTTTTCTCTTGCTCTGCTGGTTCCTGCCCTTCAGCCAACTAAACCTGAAGACCTCACAGCAAATCCTTTACGCTGCTGGATCCCACAGCCATGTAAATTTTACTTTGCCTTGTCAAGTGGGAGGCAAAATATTAGGAGAGGAAGGAGTATTTTAAAATTAAGCATTAGAGGCCCCTGATTTAGAAAAACCATTTCCTTGTATCTCTTCAGTTCAAATTGTACAAGGGAAAGGACTGCACTGCAAAATCAGGATGCAACTTTATCCATTTTCTTTTCCATGTTACCAGTGACTTACAACCACTAAATTAAAACTTGCATGATCCCTAACTGAAGGAACATTATCACAGGTTGTGTACCTCATGAAAAGGATAATGCAATCCATTTTTTTCTACTCGATAAAAGCCAAAGTGAGCCTGTATATAAATCATGTAAAATCACAGAGCATATCATTGTCTCCCCCACCACATCTCAACCCTTCTTACATAGCCCATTTGTGGTTTTCAGGGATGTGCATGTAAGAAGATTATTTCTCATGAGCTCTTCCTGGATAACCTTTTCCTGGAGTGTCTGTTATTTTGATACTAACTTAAAAATGGTCTACTAAACTAGCTACTGAAGAATTCTTTGCACACACTAAAGGAACTATCCTTACCAAAACCAGATAGAAGGTGATACTAGGTTTGACTGCCAAGATCTGTCTAGCCCTTCATCTCATTCCAAAGTAACCTCTAATAAACACCCAGGGATGATAGCTGGAAAAGGTGAAAATATACTTCCATCCGTTCATACTCCCCATTTCCAGTAGTCTTGGATGGTGGCATCTTTCACAAAATGCAAATATCAACTTGTAAAGGGAAACATCATTGTTATTACTATCTAATTTATATGCTAAGAATAACCACTTCTCGGGAGATCTTGGATATTTTGTGTTGTTATACAGAACTGTTCAGACACAAAAATGAATATAAGCACATACCCTGAAGTCAGAAGAGCTACATAATTTATATCCAAGACTTTGGAATTTTGGTTCTTTCTCATTCTGTATAGTACCAACTACTTTACTGGCTAATTAGCTTACACTATCAAAGAACAGCTAGTATCTGTACAAAGGCTAAACTAAATACATTTTGAATCATTGCACGGTTTTAATGTTTTCATTATAAGTACTTTGAAAGTGATTGCAATAAATGAGAAAGAAACATATGTTGTGTTCTGAATTAAAATGTCATCATGGCTGACACATTGTAGATGTGACTACAGCAGTCAGAGCCAGAATTAGCAAGCCCTTACTGTGTAGCTGCTCACAGAAGAGATATTATCCTACTTTCACCAGCTGATGAGACTCATCCTACAGCCTTAGGAATCACTAATTGGAATACTTACAAAGAAGGAAAGAAACAGTACAGTAAATAAGCAGCTCTGTAGAACATACAGTAGCAGCAGTGAATTTAATGAAAAAAAAAAAAGGCAAAAATACTCAGATGTAGCAACTAAGGAAAAATATTCAGTTGTGTTAACATGATGAACAGAAGGCAGATATTGCTAACGCTCAAGGTCCCATTCACCTAATGGGTTTTGACCTGTATGTGACACAGTGACTCGCGTTTCTATGCTGTAGCTTTTAAGTGTATTTCAATTTTTTCACATGGTATCTCTTAACTTATCAGAGATGTGGCATACTTCTCCAATCTTGTTCATGCTTTCATTAAGACATGTCAAACTTTAAGACATGACACTTGTTATCTGGAAAACTGATAGTAGCCTCCTACATATTTTTCTACTTTTAATGGAAGAATAAATTCTCACAATAATTACAGTCTGGCTTTATTTTTTCTCTACTACTTGGATCTGTTTTTAAAGAATAATCCATCATTTTGGTTTCTTTGTACAGAAGTATCCAATAGCAGAGATAGTCTTTATATTTGCTCTGCTGCATACCACCATTAAGTGTTCAAATCCATTCCTCTTTGGTCTAACTCTTTTACCAGTGCAATATTACCGTTAGAGGGACACATATTAAAAGCAAATAATGCATCATGGTGAAAATAATACTGTCAATTATTTCAGTATCCTGAATAAAATATGGGACTATCCCATGCTCTTTCCTGACATACAGTTTTGTGTAAAATTAATTTTATTTAACTGCTCAAAACGTATGTGTCTAGTCCATCCTATTCAACTATATTCCCCCGGAACTAAAAGGAAGAGAAAGAAGTGTAACTGACCCCACTTACCTGTCAGAAAACAGGATATATGAATCTGTTTCTTTACTGACCAGAAAGGAAACTTATATTAACTTGAATGAGGCGCTTAACTTTTAGTTGGCATAACTCAGGTAAAGTCAGACGCTCCCCCTCTCCCCCCAACCTTTTCTATTGTCCGTGTGACTGCCCGGTTCTAGAAAGGAATACATATTTGAGCTGTTGTGAGACACAGACAGATTCACATCCTAACAGCTCTTTTACAAAACTTTAGAAGTGTAAGAAGTGCAACTGTACTGAGAAAAATGGGCCAGTTGTGGACAAAGAGATAATTCATTGCACATATGTGGCAATTGCTAATAATAACTGTCTTTAAAAATGTATAGTCAGAATTTTAAAAAGGGTAATTACTGATGTCACAGTCCTACCCTTTAATGGGTCAAGGCATGAATCAGCATTATATTGTGTGCTTACTGCTAGCATGTTAGTTAAAGATATAATGATATTGGTTGGGAATTCAAGTGTTCTCAGGATTCCTTATTTAGCTGGTTCCCAGATAATTAAACTGGACAAGAAGAGAGTTATAACTCTAGTCCTGAAAAAAATAATATCTGATTTGTCATAGTCTGTGTTAAACAACAAGTTAAGAGAGGTTAACTGTCCCTGGCAAAGTAATTAGACACCATTAAAGAGCAAGACATACATATACAGAAAAGTAGACACATAAAGAAAGATGGGGACATCCTCATAATGCCAACAGTTAATGCAAATCACTGTAAATCGTCTTACCTTTAAATCAATGAAATTATTTGAAAATCTTTAACATGCATATGCTTGACAGTGGGCTGATGTTAATATTTGATATGCTACTAATACTACTGACTTACTAAGAAGAACCTCAACAGTTTCTTCTACAAATGTGTTTGATCAACTATGCCTTATAAAGGTCATGAATTATTACTATCTTTATATTTATTACATATGGTTTGCCTACATATGCAATATATGACCCTAACACATAAGAACAGAAAAAAGTTCCTAAAACTTGATATAAATTGTCTTTGTATTACGTAGCTAGCATTTCTTATAATGATCACAACTTGCCAAAGTATATAACAACACCTATGGTACTTATAATTATGCTGTGTATTACAGGTGTAATAAGTAACATTCAGGTAAAACTTTTGAGAAAAAGTTCCTTGTTCCAAATCTTATGAAGAACTTAAGCAGAATCAGGCAGGTTGTAAAATGTCCTGCATTGCACTCAGCCTGAACATAACGTGAGGTAAGGGGAAAAGTTTTGATCACATACAGGTGTTTGATTAAAGATTAGGTTTCCTAAGGAAATAAATTACAAGGTGTTTATGTCTGCTTAATTAAGTTACCTCTGTTCTTCTGCTCTACAGCCAACTGCTTTTCAAGTGTTTCCCTCAGTTCTCGTTCCCTGAAGAGCTCCATCTTCAGCTCTGTCTTTTCCAGCTGGACTTGCTTTTCTTGAGCTCTGGCATTGTCTATAGCAACCTTTAGTAGACCCTGTTCAAAGATTAAGTTGGATAATGTTTGAAGAATGTTAGAACAGCTGACATAATAACTAACTTCTGTTATTCTTCCTTGACTAGTCATGTGACATTTTACAAATTAAATAATCCTGTTACTGGGTCAAAGCCTCCCAATTGTCAACAACAATTTTTTACTGGAATTCATTTTAACAGGTGGGCATAAATCTTTGAAAGGTGGGAGTCAAGTTTTCCCAGAAAACATAAACTCACCTTTGACTGTGCATATATCTAATGCAAAAAAGCTATCGAGAAAGGTTCATTCTTTTTTTAGAGATAAAGAAGACATGCCTCCATCAGGCACTTGCATGTGACAAAACCAAAAAGCTGTCCCATTGAAAAAGAATTGGCAGGCTCACAATCACATCATCTACAAAATGTGAAATTCAATCTCTAGCACAACTCAAGCCAATGGAAATTACTAAAGGGAGAAAGGTTCTTTTAAAGGGTTGCCATTTTTTCTCCTTATTGCTGTTAACTATTTTTTTCAAATATTTAATATTTTTTTTCATAGAGTTTTCAAGGAAGATGGGGTTATTTGGATGCTAAGCAGAGGACAGTCGCAAAGCAGGAAGATACCTCTGTTTTAAAAAAGTCCATTCCCTGACCTTGTACAATTGTTATCTCACCGCAGAGAACAAAACACAATCATCTCTCAATTTTTTGACCTGGGATGGTTGAAATAAACTGTAACTTATTTTGCTGTTATTATATCAGAAAATACTGATTCAGCAGACTCTAAACTTCTTGAGAATTTCAACTTCAGTGTTACTTTTTTGTGCAAGGAAACAGGAAGATCCCAGTGCAGCCAATAACTAATTACGACACTGAAATAGGGTATGAAAAAGAAGAGGGCAAAACTGAATCAAAATAAATTAATGTGGAATGAAGAAAGATTTTCTTTTCCATTTTCCAGAAGCCTGGCCATCAGGCTCTTAGGTCTACACCTGAGTCTCTGCTCTTGAAGCTATCATAATGGAGTAAATAATTAAGCATTGATATGCACATATGAACCTCCATGGGTATGAACCTAACTCTTCTGTATCCTAGGCAAGTCTCCTAACAACTTAACTTTAGAGATAATTTGACCCAAGAGAGATTTAATTACTGATATAAAGCAAAACAATACCAACAAGAGAGACTGAAGAGTACTCCCCAGTAGCTCTGCTAGGGAAACATTCAGCTAACAGATAAAGGTTCATACTCCAGATCCAGGTTCAGAACAACCACACTACAGACATAAAATCAGGTCCCCCAACTCCCAAGTAATCTTCCTCACCCCTCAGGCATGCTTCCTAAATTGGATTCTGGGTTGCACGGTTTTTCATTAAAATTACTTAAAATAGTTCCAAAAAGGAATGGAAAAAGAAGCCAGCATGATGATACTTGAGAAATGGAAAAAGTATTTTTCATGACTGTTAGTCTGCACATTTATCCCAGTAGTCTTTCGAATGTCAATGCCTTCTTTGAAATGTCCTTCAAACTTCTCTTTTAAGTCTGTTTTCAGAGCCTGTTGTTTTCAGTACTTCTCCTCTTCATTCTTAACTGAATTGTTGCCTCAAGTGTTGCTCATTCAGAGCTTAATGCTTTGCAGCTCTATTACACTTCGATCTACTAAAGTCCACAGGAGCTGAAAGAACAACATACCTTCTGACTGCAAGGCCCAGATGGTCACCAAAATTATGTACATAGAACCACATTTGAAAATGTCTAACAGTGGTAACATACCAAATGTGCTTAAAAATACACTTAAAGTTTTAGCAGTTTTCTTTAAGAGAACCAAACACTACTCTAAAAGAGCTAAAAAGCAATCGTATTTTGTGTTGATCGTTAAACCCGGATGACTACAAAAGAAAGCTAAAGCTCTACAGACCTATGCAAAGTAAAATACGATCTGAAATATTTGTAAAGCCTTTCCAATATATTTTGTAAAAAGTTAATATCCACCTGAATTCTGTTCCCTTCCCTTGCCATATTCTCCTACATTTACAACCATCATAAACTATGTTTTCTATACAAGATGCGCTTGAAATAATAAGAAATTGAAGCAGGAGTTGTTTATCAATACCTGCTTCTGTCTTATGCTTAAACTCTCGAGTATTTTAATCTCCTCCAGCTCATCACTTACATGAACATGATTCATCCAAATCACTAATAAACCAGATCAAGTGAAATTACATGAAAAATATTTGTTAATGAAAAGTGTACTGTCAAGTAAATTTAAAGCTGCAAACATCCTCCTCCCAAATTCTTACAGTCTATCTTGTTTAACAATAAAATTGAGCTGCTAAAGAAACTGCCATCTTTACTCAATTCAACTACATTCATGTACATGTTTCTTCTTCATCAGGAACAAACAATTAGTAACAAATGAAAGAGATCGTTATATCAAGTGCCCTTTTAGATCACCCCTATTAAAACTTTAGTTTAGCTGTATTTTAATTCTAAGATACCAATTTCTAATTTTCTGCTCTGATTGTTCTTGTTGACTTATCTTTGAAAGATGTACTCTCAGTGCAAAGTCTAGAAATTATTTAGCAAGATGCCAATGTTGGCACCACTTAATGTGTTGATTGGTTGTATTATCAGTAGCAGTTTAAAATAATTACTATTAAACTATCATTGTCTTTGGCTGACAAAACACAGTATTTTTGTGTTCTTTAAATATGAAACAACCATTATGAATAAACATGGAGAATAATGCTAGAGCGTAACACTAAAGTGTGTAATTTTGTATTAAGAATTGCTGCAAGTACAAAGCTGCTAAAAGCATACTACATTTTCTATTGAATTTCTACACCACACTTCCTCCCTCAACCTTTCCTTTTTTTACACTTGCTAACATAGCTAATGGTAATACATTACCTATTGCTGCTGATTATGTCTGAAAAATATTAGCTTTTTGGAGCCAAGACCCACCAGGGACTACTTATAAGCTACACAAAATTAAGTTTCATTTTTAGAAGTTAAATCAGTGCACATCAGTACGCATCCAATGTGAAAAAAAATCTGCACTAGAGCCAAACTGATGCATATCAAAAGTGCTGTTGCTGCCAATGACAGCTCTAATGCAAAAATACTGGAAACATTCAATATGTCCCTGTATGCAATACAGAAGGGGGTGAGAAAACTAGCTAAGACGTACAGCATCTAAAAATCATCAGTGCCCCTTGGACCAGGACTAGCAATTTCAGAGTTGCATGAAATTCTATTAATTCTCCTAGTGGATCAGCTGTAAAAGATTATACAAAATACAGTATGTCCAACTTGTATTAGCTATGGCTAATCCTCTAACCTGATATTAAATCAATATGCTGCCAATGACAATGGGAAATGCAGTGCAACACAGGACATTAACAAAAAGAAAGCATCTCCCTTTAGGGAAGGTCAGATGTTATGGAGGCTGGATAATGATAATTGTAGTGAACATGCTCAAGTTCCATATTTGTTTTTAATACAGTATGGCTCTATCTGGAGACAGGCTTTAAACATGGCATGCCATTCTTCCCCTCTGTGCTACTGTTAATAAATTATTTTTATCTCAATGTAATGTCAAAGATGAATATTTTTCCCCTGAAGATTTATAGATCATTCTGATTTTGTTTGTTTATTTTAATGCACCTGTTTTAATATTTTTCACTGATAAAGTCTTCAGAAATGTCCCAAATAAAATGTTAACTTTAGGGTTGATGTTCCTTCCCACTCTCCAATGTATCTGAAAACACCATCATGTTATGTCAGTCAACTGATCCTACAGGTGTGTCAAACCTTACCTGAGCCTTAAGGCCAGTATCCCCCATCATTATTTTTAAAAAATATTAATAACGTGTTGCCCCATGTTGAAAGGGGTGGAGGTAAATGTATACAGAAGCTCTTTCTAGTGTCACCTACAGTGTGTTCCATCTAACATAATTTAGTTAGCTACACAGCTAGATGTGACACCAAAATGGCCTTACTATTTAGTCTGACAGTCTAACTAGATCATACCGTTTCCAGCAATTGCCCACAGTGAGTGAAGAAGGAAAACTAGAAGAACAAGGTACGCAGGCAGCGAAGCTTTCCTAGTCAAACCTCCTAGCTTCCACAGATTTGCATATGAGGGGCTTTCTTTTGCAATATTAGTTATTTATGGTGAAAACACTTTTGTGCAACATTGCTTCTCTTTTAGTCAGGAAATGATACATCATTTGTATGCTCTCATCATTAAAACTATCTAAGAAAGGCTTGCAAAAAACATCAATATGTATATATTTTAGCTAACTTCACAGGTTAATTTCTGAGTATCTCCTATTTGCAGCTGACTACTCAATAACATAAGCAGGTAAGAGAACATAGCTTGACTATCTACAGATTACTCGAGAAAGATGTTTCTGTAATATCTCAGAATAAGTATCTTCATCACAGGTACAGGCATATTGCACAAATATAAATGACATTTTCTATTACTACTTTCTGTGAAAAATAATTCTTTTGAATTTTAGCAGGAGATAAGTAAGATAACATGAAGGAAACCTGAAATTTTTACTTTATCTAGTACTTGCAATATTTTTCTCTTGTGTATTTAGTCATAGATGGTAATAGTGCAGGATACTCACAGCAATAAAGCCAGGAGTTTGCCTTGTTTTCATAAGGGAATTTAGTTTGTAATCATGCATTTCTTTTATTAATATCAATGGGATACTTTCAACCACTTTATATATCTCTTTAAAAATACTTAGCAACAAGATTGTGTCAATACAATAGTCTTGATAGAAAAACATAGCTGTAAGGGTGCAACTAATTTATCCTTTAGACATTAATGGAAGTTCAGCTTGGAGACTGTAAAGATTCAGAGTCTAAAAGCTTAAAAGAATGTTACTTTTACCCAAGAACATTGCAATACCATGAGAAGCTGTGGCTGTAAACTACTTTGGCATAATCGGGCCATGACTTAAAAGGTGAACTTATGCAAGGGCAATGGAAATAGCTTTAGCCTTCTGTCATGGTTTAAACCCAACCACAAACCTCGTTCATTCACTTCCCCCCCTTCTTGCCCTCCCTCTACTCCTGGAGGGACAGAGAGGGGAATCGAAAAGAATGCAACTCCCACGTGTTGAGATAAGAACAGCTTAGTAGCTAAGGTGTAACACAAATCACCACTGCTACCACCAATAATAATAATGCTAAAGGAAATTACAAAGGAAGAGAATACAACACCTCAGCACCAGCCAACCAATAACTCGCCCCACTCCTGCCAGCCAAGCACCAACCGATACCTCCTCCAACCCTGCAGTCCCAGCCCTTCCGGGTAACTCTCCGTTACACCCTGGGCATGACGTGCTGTGGTATGGAATACCTCTTTGGCTAGTTTGGGTCAGGTGTCCTGTCTCTGCTTCCTCCCGGCTTCCCCTCCTCCCTGGCAGAGCATGAGACTCACAAAGTCCTTGGTCAGACCAAACATTTGAGCAGCAACTGAAAACATCGGCGTTATCAACACTGTTCCCAGGCCAAAAAATGAAAACATAGCACTGCACCATCTGCTAAGAAGGAGAAAACTGACTGCTACTGCTGAACCCAGGACACCTTCTCAGTAGCACCCACAAAGCATTTTGCTGTGGCCCGTATCCCATCACCCTTCATCCTCCCTGCAGCTGCAGACAGACTTTCAGCATTATAATCTGGAAGAAATCAACAAATACACATTGGAAAGGAACAGATATATCACTTAATTAAAGCTCTCTGGGGAAATTTATTTTCTTTTCCTTTTAGATTTGCAGATATACATCTGACTAAGAAAACACGTCCCCAATCGTACTTCCTTATTTTATGTATTAGTTCAATTATATATTTTTACAGTTTATTATTTGCATTTCAGCAGTCCCTAGTGAGAAACGGGTTGTTCTGGGTACAGTATATTGTTATTATCTCCTCTTTAAATGTGCAAATAATTAAACATTGCATTTTTGTTTTAGTAAGTATTTATGGAGAAGTAAGAAAAACATATGTATGATATACAAAAGGAAATAAACCTAATTAGCAGTGCCTGGTGACAGCGATAGCAAATAGGCTTGTCTAACATTTGCCTAAAATTATGAACTACTGATTAGGGGCTACCCATTTAATTTTAGCATTGATGGAAGACACAGACTCGCTTGTGTTTAGTGGCTAATTTTAAAGGACGACTCAGACTTCCAACATGGATGTGAGTTAGGCACCAAGTTCAATCACCAAAACTCTTTTAGCGCATCAAAAGTGTTTAGAAATGTTTGCTCCCATACCCAAAGCACTGTCCCCATGGGAAAATTTAGGATCCTGCTTACCCTAACAAAAGATCGAAATTAGAGAAAAATTAGTGCCCATGTAGTACCCTAATTCTGTTTGCTTTTAAACCAGGGCAAGTTCTAAAACCTCTTCTAGAGGCACCCAAGGTCTATATTACATTGATCACGTGGATCCTGCAATTCACACAACTCAATATACAGAAGGGGGTCACAAATATCTCTCTATATAAAATATATATATATAAAAATATATAATATGTAATACATTATATATATATTATATATGCTATATAATACATATAATATATATATAAAATAGCACAAATATCTACCACAACCATGCACACTGGTGTAACCAGATGCTGCTTGCCTATGTATTCATCTGACCATCGTATCTCTAAAATACAGACAATCTCCACCACTATTTGTAACAGGTTGTGCATGCACCCCAGTCCCATGACCTAACAAAGATGTACACTTGCATTACTCAGGCAGACATATACCCTTTCTATGAAAGGACACATCTGTATTTTCATCATGCATCACCCTGGGAAAGAAAGAGCAGCGTTTACCAAAGCCACTCATCTAGCCTTTGGCTAGATTTGTGCTACTTTCTGTTTCAAAAGCATCTTGGTGCAGGACAAAGGGAATAGACTGCAGGCCAGATGATCTTTTAGGGAAAGTTACATATGCTCAATTGCTAGCACAGCTGCAACAAGAGAATGGTGAGGGATCCTACTGCTCTACCTCCCCTTTGAATCCATAACTCTGTACTGAAAGGGATGCAAAATTCATCTGGACCATACCAGAGCAAAGACAAATTTACCCAGTGAAAAGACTTATTCTGACTCATGTACCGAATGCGTCACGGGTTTCAGGTATTGCTTATGCATTTCTTAGAATATACTGCAAGCACACACAAGTGTACAGAAGTTCCACTTTCCACAAATCCCACCAATGAGCTCAAACTTGTAGTCAAAAACCTAAACTTCAGTTCTGGAAGTGCCAGTATCACAGTATGTCACTCATCTGTGGGCCTGGGGTGGCCCCTTCTCCTTGCAACAAATGCTAAATACAGAAATAATTTTAAATGGCATAGATTACAGAAATTTACAATATTGTGCACAGGTTATGGTAATAGAGTCTACTGTTTTAAAGAGGATACTTAACTTTCTCTACACAGATGGGAATTTTTTGTTGTTGTTGTTAAGAAGTGGTTTTCTAATGTTGTCCTGACAGAGACTAAATCTGTGGGGGAAAAAATGCCTTGATGGTATACAAAAGGCTGTGGAAACCATATAATGAAAAGTGGAGATACAGTGAAAAAATCCAAAAGGACTTATGTCCCACCTCTTTACCCTGACAGATAATTTGTCATGATGTGGAATCCCAAGGTAAGGAGTAGTAAGTTAAAAAAGCCCAATGAGGCATACAGAAGCCTCAGGTTTCTTTACTGCACTGCCTTTTATTTTAGCTCCACACTCCGGCTACGATTAGGTTGTTAGGCTGTTGGCTTTTCATCTTTTTTTGTTGTCTGGTTGTTTTTTGGTGTTTTTTGTTTTTTTTTTTTTGTTGGTTGGTTGGTTGTTTTTTGAGGGTTTTTTTTTTTTTTGGGAGGGGGGGTCAGGGGAAGCAATGAGTGAATTTCACTTTACATTTTCTGTAAAACAAAACTGAACGCATTCTTGGCAAATTAATCCTGGCCATTTATCCTGAAGTAGCACAGCATTTTCATATTCAATCACAAGATTAGCTAACCTGTTGATGCTGAATGCTTTGCTCATTAGGTTCCTGTCTAGAGACATTGAGTATACACATTTGTCAAAAAAATTACTAAGAACTTTCCTGTACATGCATGCACAGCTAAAACATTACATACTTTCTAACTGCACTTTTTCCTTCAGAAGAAAATACATTCTTTATAGATTGCAGATCTTTTAGAAGAATGCTAACTCTTGCAGAATTACCTTGGCTTATGATTTCAGTATTTAAGACCCTAAGTCTCAGAACCACAAAAAGCAATCATAAATATACTCTTTCAGATCAGGCTTATATAGCAATACTTAATTCTTAAATAGCAGTATTTTTTCATTATTAGATCTCAAAACATCAAAACACCATCAATGAATGGATCATATACTTTTCATAAAACAATTCTGAAGTGCCATAAACTTTAATGAGATTGTTTAAGAAAGTAAAGTGAATAGGATTTGGCCCTACTTTTTCATAGCCTTTGCTGAACAGAATATAATTGATTTTATGTATTTGAAGGAATGAGCAGGGAAAAATATTGTGACAATCACATTAGAAGTTAGTAGCTGCACAGATGAGGCTTATCTGGAATTAATACAATATGGCTGCATTATTTCTTGCACTATCATTTGGCTTCTTCATGCAATGTACAACCATACTGCTGCAAAAATTGCACGTGGTGAACAAATGATCACTGAATTTGTGGACAAAGCCATTCTTCATTCTAATATGAAACACTAACATCTTGGCTACAAGCTACATGCTAGTGTATACCTTAAATAATATTTGAATCAGGTTGCACTGTACACACAATAGAGACCTTGACTACCAAATATGAAACGTACATGACATTTCATAATACACTTCAAAGCCTATTGTTTGAAGACAGTACTCTAAGTGAAATGAGCTTATATATAAAAGAAGTGCTTTTTGTAATGCTTTTATGGGAGACACACTTCAAATAGCTTTAAATATCAATCCACCTTGGCACTCCAGCAATTTAAAATAGCTATTTATTAAAGAAGTGTTTCTCTGCTTAGTAAATGAGATAAACAGTAAGATACATTTCAACACCAAGTAACAAAAAGAGTGTTTAAGACAAATGTTGTTAAACACACCAATGTAATTTTCATCAAATTCTCTGCTGTGGTGTAATACATAATCTGTATTTTTATTTAATGTATCTGACAGCTTCTAAATTCATTTGTTTGCTGTGGTTCCTTTAAAACCTAAATTACTAGGAAGTTTCAGTAAATTAGTTGATTCAAATAATCTTATGAACTAATTAAGCTAGAATGGTTATATTAATTTAGACAAATCTGCAACTGGCACCTCTCCATCCCTTTAAGCTGATCTACAGAAAGGCCTACCTGGATGTTAGTCAGAAGGGTCTCTATGGAGGACAATCCATCAGGGAATAGAAAAGGCGATGGAAAACCTGGAGGTAGTGGTTGCCCATGACCAGTTAGAGAAAGTTTGTCAAGGCTGTCTCTTGCGGTTGGTGTGGAGAGCGGGGTCTCATCTGTATGTGATTGAAACAAAAATATAGAACAAGTTACGCTTGTCTGTTTTTATTAGACCTCAGTAATGGCTTCCCTAGTGGTTTCCAGAACATTTATTGCAAATTGGTTCCTGCTATCAGGAGAAAATGCTTTCTGCTGAATTTTCTTTAATGAAAAAGCTGTGGAGATACAACAAGATAACATTAATGAGTAACTTTATAAGCCTTTTAAATGCAGTCTCTAATGAGACTGAGTTTACAGTGCCATAGAATCTTTTTAAAACAAATATTATCTCACATATACTTGTGATAATATATTCAGGCTGACTTTATGGACACCTTTCCAATTATCTCATTTTAGTTTGTGTTCCATTTGGATTGACAATAGAAGATTTTCTAGCATGACATATATTTTGTATACGAGAAATATCTGAGTATGAGGCATCCCATACAATTAACTCTTCCCACTCTTAATGGTTTCACTTACAGCCCAGAAGATTCAGCAATACTGAGAAAAGCTACAGGTCCTCAATGCATTTTTAATCAAGAAAGTACACCTGATTCTCACAATTGAAACATGCTCTGAACAATACATGAAATTAACAGCATGGTTACAATCACTGGCCTAATTTTTTTAAGCACGGACATCTTCTAACAATTAGTGCTAAACTCCTTAGTGGGATCTTTGTAACAATCAGATCTGATCAGTACTGACATCACAATGGGAAAAAACTCCCACAGCTGGAAGACTTTTAATATTAAAGTTTCACAGATAATCTGTGAATGGATTATAAAGTAAATGACTATAAATAAATAAATAACCCCCACCCCTCAATTAATGGAAACTTCAGTACCCTGCCTTGTCTTCTTTTTTTTTCTCTGTTTGAAATATTTTTAGACTACTGTTGATATGATACAGAAATTTAAGTCAATTTCTTTGCACCAGATGTTAATCTGAATTCTTCAAAAGGAAAACAAAGTACCTATATATATAGGTCGATACATATATCTATACATACTCCTCTTACCAAGGGCTCAATCATTAACTGACAGCTATTGATGTACCTCAATACAATACAAGGGCAGCAGAATATATTCCTGGTATTATGCAGACCTCTGCACAGCTACTTGACTACGGAAGAGTCTGTCAAACTTGCTCTTTTCCATTACAGCTTTGATCATTATTAGATATATATTTTGAGGTATTTTAATTTCATTTACTTTCTGCATTTTAATGATGGTTTCAATAATAGTTGCATTTCAGCAATTTATCCTATCACGTACATTAGGAATTGTTTTTATTATATGGAAGTTCTGATTCTAGTTACCTAAAAAGAGCTCTCTCTTTGACTGGTTTGAAGTACTTTCTGAAGTAGACATAGGATAGGACCAGGCAAATTTAAATCTGCAGCAATGAAGAGTTAGAGTCTAGGCTTTGATGACCCCAGGACCAGAAAAACAAAATTCAAAGTCTCACTTCATTCCAACAATGCCCATCCACCGTTACTGCAGAAGGACAAAAACTCCATCAACAATGTTCGGGTGCAGATTTCATGCCCCATTTCCTTACCAGCTCTGTTGTGCTGGTCAGTATTTACAGTGTTAAGGTAAAAGTCTCACCCAGTGTGTCCCTCCACAGAAATACCCAAACAGGCATTTGGACAATGCCGCACTTAGCTCTTTCTGCAGCCAGTGGAGGGAAGCAGACACCAGTCTGAGGTATTAATCCATCTGAACTATCACAGGCGTCTACTACAGGAGGAGACAAATTTTCCTCGAGAAGTGTCTGTTGACTGTAAGAAACGCCTAAGCTGACTAGCTCAGATGGAAAGTTCTACTTTTGGTGAGATCAGACCTACCATGGAAGGTGTTCTTCCTACTTCACTGTCTCCTAGGCTGACAGTAGCCTAAACAAGGAGGAATAGCCTGTTTCACGTCCCCTATTTGTCACACCTTGTGTCACAATTACTTTTCTCGTAAAGTCATAATTCAAAAGCTTACAAAAGTAAGCTTTGTGAAAGGAACTGATGTTGACCAAGGAAAGCTTCAGCCCCTTCAGAGTCATAAAAAATATTTTCATCTGTATTTAAGCTTTCCAGTCATGTCACAAAATGCTGAAAGAAAAAAAAAAATGGCATTAGATTAGTGAACCATTACCTGTCTACCTTAATGAGATTCAAAGCAAGATTTTAAAAATGTGGTCTATGGATGTATCCTCTGTCCTCATCCTATCATACAGCAACATGGACATCTCTCTAGTAATTTTGTAGTAGCATACTGAAGTTTGGTCCTAAATTTCTTTCTTTTCTTTTCTTCCCAACTTTTAAGCTGTTACAGAAAAATTCACCACTTCATGAGAAAAAATAAATTAGGTATTCCTGGGTATTGCAAACTAACTTACTATTTTCATATCATCCTGTTAGTTCATCTTTACAAATCCTATTCCAGTGTGAAATATCATTACCAAATGCTTTTTTCCAAACTGCTGTCAGAATCGCTATGCTTTCATTAATCAAAAGAAACAAACCAAAACTTAAACAAAACTGGTTACACAATACACAGTATTATTGCACAGCTGAAACTTTTTCTTATCTCTGCTGCAAATATTGCTTTCCCAAATGATTCCTACTCAACATTAAAAAAAAAAAAAAATTATTACAAACCCTCTTCTGTATTACACCACTGAAATTTTTGGCCACTCATTTATACCAGTTCCAGTGAATTTCCGGTGAAGATATCGGACTTGTGTGGTACAGCATGAAAGAGTCCAACCATTAGGATGCATGATAGAGCTGATTCATATAAATGAGAAAGTAAAGTTAAAAAAGGAAATAAATACATCATTTGCCTCTAGGTTTGTCAGAGCAATGAGCCAATAACCTCTCATACTTTCTAAGGCCACTTAGAATCTTACTAATATTTTAGATCTCAAATTGTCAAAATATTTTAATACCTACTAGACAAAATTGACCAACTTACCAATTCCATAAGCCTTAAGTCACTTAAAACTATGGTATTCCATGCCTTACTGAGATACAGAAAGCCCCTAATACAGGTCGTGTCACAGAATTTAAGCAAGACATTAAATCTTTTACTGTATTACTACTTCAAAAATAAATAGATCTTAAGTTTGCTGTACTTTGTGCATGCTCAAAACATTGTGAAGTTTACAAAGATTTTCTTAACTATGTGTGGCGTGGTTTTGAAATAGGCAAAGTAACTCAAGAAAGGTTAGAACTCAAAATAACATCCGAACTCTAATGTTATAATAAATAACAGAAACAAATTTACACTGAAGGGTAAGACTAGAGAGCTGAACTTACTATGAACTTATTTTAATGAAACGTCAACTCAGAAAAAAGAAGCCAGACTGATGTGATTTTGTTTTCTTGATGTCCCATGTGAAATAAACTTTGAGTATGAGTATGTTTGAAACAACAAATGTACATATTATACACAGGAAGCATGGATATTTGTGGATGTGAGATAAGCAATGATTGAGAAAATCTTGAAAAAATGCATTTATGAAAAACCACATTGTAAACACGGCCAATTAAAACATAACTACATATCTTAGTAGCAAAATAATATGACCTCTTGCCATTAAAGCATTTTAAAATCTTCCATTACCGCAGAATTCCTCTTTTCTCAATACGCTGAGGTATTTTTGTTTCCAAATAATCATTAGCCTAACATCTTTTAAATTGTTGCAAAGAAACTACTAATGTTCCTCTTAACCTACTAGCAGAGAAATGCTGCAAAACTGATGAGCCCTTCTGGGAGACAGAGATTTGGCATTTTCAGTCTAAATGCATCAAAAGAAGCATTCTTACACAAGTCAGGGCAAGAGGGGAAGAGTGTCAATCTACAGCTCCATTGTCAGAGTTGGGAGCACAACAGTGTAAAGAAAGGGGCGGGAGGAAAAGAAAGAACACAACAGAACAAAGATGTGTCCGGGCCTGCCATGGCTTGTGCTGAGAACTGAGGTGTTATAAATTAACAAATAAACAAGGATAGGACAAGCTGTTACCCAAGCTTCTACAGTATCAGAGCAGAGATGAATACGTGCCTTGACATACGAAATAAATCACCTTAATAAGCAAGTCTGAACGCAACATGCCTTTAAAATATTTGCAAATGCTACATCCACTCCATCCATTGTTCCTCAATTTCCAAAATTCACCTGTTTTCTTCAAACCAGATTTTATCTGCAAACAGCAGCTGGTTTGGGCCAAATACAACAAACATTTTTCACTGTATTTGGTTTGTTGCCATTCTATTTTATTCTTTCACCAGATAACATGGAAACAGACATCCTGAAAGCTGTGACAGCTATTTAAACAATAACAGATGAATAGCCATAGCCACTCTCTTGTCTTTGTTCCTAAAAGCAAGTAGGATAAGTTCAGACCAGTCACCAATCAAACTGGAGAATACCGGTATTACCAGGATGTGAAAGCAAGCGATAATAGCCAGCTCAAAAAAAAAAAAAAAAAGTATACCGATTACTGTCTTTCTGTAAGCATTTAATGTTTTATTGTAATGCATCTTGACGCTTTGTTGTTCTCCGTAAAATATTTCACATGTGTTTTTTCCTAAAACAGGCTCATTCTTACCATTTGAATGATGAAAGAGGATCCTGTTTACACTTTTTGCTATCATAAATCTGGTGCATACATTTTTGTAGAAACAATCTATTCTATTTGGCTTAATACAATTTTGGTTCATGCTGTCAAACACCCTTTAGTACCCATTTTTTGTATATTTCACCTTCCTCAGAGTTAGAAGTTTCGGGTGTGAGAAGCTCCTCTATTTTAATTGATCAATAATTGTTGATTTACATTAGCACAAAAGAACAGAGGGTTCCATACCCTGAACTGAAACATTTAACAACCTGAGGCATATTAAAAAAAAAAAAAAAAAAAGAAAAAAAAAAGAAAAAAAATCCTCTTGCTCAATTCCAATATCATTTACTTGCTTTAGAGATTTGGTCATTCAAGATTCACCCTGCACATAACTAGGGGTGACGTGAGATGATTACTAAGGTTGTTACAAACTGTAAAAAGAATGTACTGAAACAAACTCTCATAAAAACATTGTTTTTTTCAATCTACATTTTAAATTCTTCTTTTTATGCTAAAAATAGTTCTCCAGGACACCCAAATTATTCTGAAATAAAAATATTTACTGCTGGAAATCAAGGAAAATATAAAATACAAAATATGAAAAAATAATATAAAACTAGACTGGCTTGCTGGTTGTTGCTTCTGTAGCATTTAAAAGAGGCTGGTGCTCTCACAGTTAACAGTACTATTGCAAATGCTGTCCACTGAGCTGTTCTATTTCTTGGCTTGGTATGTTTACCTAAGGACTTTGGGAATAGTAACTTACCAATAATGAAATACAACTAAAAGATTGGAATCCTACACCGATAGGACCACGGCTACTTAGATTATGTTTCTTGTATGTGTATATTGCACATGATGGCTTTATACCCGGCTTTATATATATATATTTGTGCAAAACAGGTCTTACAGAACTCATCCATCTGTGTAACACTTCCACCATAATGGACAGACCCTTTCCATAAGTGGCATGGCTTCAAAATATGCACAGTTTCACTTAATGTAAAGGACTACATAAGAGCCAAGGTACATAAGAACACAGTTATAAATGTCCACTTCGGAGGTTGGTTTAGATGCAGGACTTGCCCATCAACAGCCAGACTTGTTTACTGACAATTCTGTCTGATTTTAACCACTGAAAATACAATATTCTAGCCTGATGGCTGTCCTTTTTGGGAAGAGATTTCCAACTGATACATTTCCAATATTTCTTTAATCCTTTTTGAAGAAAATGTGGTCTCTGTGGATCATTAATCACTGCTGCACAAGGTCATTGAGCATACTGCAGTTGGAGTTGTCTCCATAATGGCAAATAAGAGCCAGATGGACAAGCACCCATTGAACACGAGGATATGGACCTCTCTTTCTCCCCAGTTCAGTAATATCCCTTCTATGCTGATACCCTGTAAGCCAATTTATCTCTAAACACAGAGGAAAAAAAAAGGAGTATGTTGCTGCATGGAATTGGGATGTGGGGGTTTGGGAAAAGGGATGACTTGACAAGGAGACAGGGACTAATCAAGAAGTGAGGGAACACTGCTGAGAAAATAGGAAAGAAGGACACTCAAGGTGGCTGAGCACTTTGGAAAGGGATAATAGCATTGGGATTATGTGGTGAAGGAGGGAAGAAAGAGCGTACAGGGCCAAGATATTTATGCTGACTCAGCAAGAAATAAACAAAACATCCAAAGCTTTTTTTAAGCAGCATATTTTGTGCAAGTAATTCTACAGTACTTTAAGAACTGTTTTTCAGTGTAAATTAAATTTATAGTTGTCAACATCAAAAATATAAAATTATGTTCTTTAAAGATCACGTGTTTTAGTTTTGTGAAGGAATTACTGGAATAACATAATTATAACTGCATGGAAAGAGTTGCAAAATATATCCAAAAAGCAAAAATGTAATTAGTGGTGATGTTCCAGCTGTGAAGATTTCTTCAGGCTTTTTGGACTAGATCAAGTTGAGTTTATTCTTCACTTTACATGTCCCTAGGAGGGCCTCAGAGTCAATCAGCACAACTTATCTAATTTTCTTTTTCAATAAAAGGATTATTTTAATAACCTTTATCTTATTTTGCAGCCTATTGCTGATTAGGGCTGGGTCAAGCAGTATTTGCTGATTTATTTTTTCTAAGGAAGGATTTCACAATATTTCAGAATAATTTGCAGTTCCTATTTTTAAAGAAATGTATTTTGCCATACAATAGAATGTTGAAATGCCCGAGATATTTCCCCTTACGCACTTTGGCATCATAACGCCACATAAGGTGAGAAACAAAATTATATGGAAATTTTTTTCTGTCCCCATAATAAAAATTACCCTGTTCACTCACTGAATTTTTCATTCAGTTTCTTGAACTGCATGAAAGGTAAGAAATGGGATAGTCAGAGATGATTCGGTATATATCTGTCAATTATCTGTCAATTATAAGTTACTATTTTCTTGAATACCTGACAGTAACTTATACTAACTCTGAAGAAATATAAATTCCTAAAGATAATATGATAGTTAGAAAGGTACACTAAATATGTTATTACATTTTTAACAATATATTGGTATAAATACAGGGCACTATAATATTATAACCTGCAGTACTTAATTATGAGAACTATGTACATTATTTCTTTTTCAAAGATCCTTACATGATACTGGCAGAGGTTGGATGCAGATTAAGACCATCTGTTCTTTGGATGCTGAAAAAGTATAAATGTATTTTACTGGTTTATGTCAAATGTCCCAATTAGTACTCTGGTAGCTCCACTCCATCAGCCAGGCAACACAGAGTACTAAAAAGAATGTTTCTTGGCTTCTTAGCAAAGAGAATTGCGTATATGCACAGGTGTATGTGGAGTAGGTATGTATTTCTCTACAGGTTCATTTTGAGCTTTTTTTTGAAGTCATGCTGAGGGGTGTCCACAATCGTCTATGTAGTAGAGAGATACGTATCAGTTTAGGAAATCAAAACTCACGATTCATCACACTAGCTATTTAATCTCCTTTTCTTTGTTGGCTACAGAAGCTGGTTCCCTCACCCATACAGCCTGCCTGTACATCTAGCTTTCCTAAATGTATGCAGAATCAAAGATGAAGCCAAGTATTTTGAGTCCAAGCAAAATTCCCGATGAACATCAACCTTCAAATTAGGGATTTGGTTTAAAGACCGCATAATTAATATATTGTACACTAAACCTCACATTTTCAAAATTATGGACATAAATATGCACATCTCAGCTGATAAAAGAAATACACAAGGTAATACATCCATGGTATGAATACTTAATTTTTGTGCTGCCCGTTCCTCCCTGTACTTTAACTGTCTCCGTATGGCTACTGCAAAATGCAGATAAAAACCATTACAGAATGTAACAATTGCCTTTTGCTAAATTTTATTAGATCATTTCAAGTGCCACATGATTATTTGGATTAATAATCATCTGGACATGTTTCATAAAAGTTGAAAAAACCCCTATTATTTTGGGATTTAAGGTGATTTAAAAAATAAGGAATATCAATATTCTTAGAATTTTTGTCATTGTCAGCTGAAATAACACCACTCTTTTTCTGTAAGCATAACAGTGGTAAGAAGGGAATTCTTGATAAGAGCACAGCTGGTAACTTGTAATTCTCTGAAGATGAAGGTTTTATGTTAATACCTGGAACAGCATTGTATTCACACTGTTTTTCTTGGTCTGTGTTCAGTTAGCAATTCTAATATTCATTCTCTTCAGAAAAAAAAGAAAAGAAAAAAAAAAACAAAAAAAACCAAAGACATTTTCAAAAAGTCCATATCTAGAAATGTTGCAGTTATGGGGGACTGAGCATCAATGCTCCTGCTGCCTTCTCACATGGCCCATGTTCTTGGTAGTCTACTGACAGCATGAATCAGATGCCCAAATAGAAAATTAATAGATGGCAATGTGTCTGCGCCACAATCATCAGCTGTCATTCATTCAGCAACACATAACCTGTCCCACACCCTTGTCCCCAGAGTGCTGGCAAGATGAAGTTGACCAGGCATGCTTGGCATCTGGTGTAAAGTGGCAGCACAGAATTCAACAGAACCATGTTTCACAAATAAGTATGTCAGGGAAATTCAACACAGAAGACGGAAGAGGTTTAAAGACTTTGCATTTATAGTAGTTTATACTGGTCATCTGTCCCAGTAGAAAAATATTTGTCTGGTCAGGATTTGTAAACTAGATCTATTGATTAATGTGTTCTGTTTAACTGAATATTCATACAGAATACTGTCATTTTTCTTCTTAAAAATAACAAACATATCAGATGTTCAGTGACAGAAATTTTTGCAGAAACCGAATGTTTTTTAAAACATGTCTACTTATATGCGCTTTACTTTCAAGAACGTATTCATGCCCACGATTTAAATAACGTCTTTAATAAAAAGAATGCTATCAAATACCTCTAATATTCAGACAATATGTTAATTAGACCACTGAATAAGATGGCTGGTCTAAAAAAACATTAGAAAAACAGAAACATACTAAGAAAACCTGTTTCCAAGCATTCCCCGTGCCACAATTCCTACCCTTGATGTATTAATGCCTCACAATTAGAGCTAAAGATGCCAATAAAATACAAGAATCAAGAAATAGTTGCATGGACTCATCCAACACAGCTGTATGGGGCTACTAGGTAATAAGTTCAAGAATTCTTGAATATGCAAGGAAAAACTACAAATGCATTGGAAACATAAGGGAAGAAACCCTGCTTTAAAAAGAAAGTACCTAGGGGACTGTGTTGGTTAAGTCCTGCAGATATCCTTTCAAAGAGCTAAGGTAACAGGTGTTTTATCATCAGCAGTTCAACAACATCCAGTCTTTAACTACCTAAATGGTAATACACATTTTTAACAGAAATATGTGACCTAGTAACTCCAAGATCTTCTCACAACTAATACAGTAATTGTTAATGAAAACAAAGAGATGTGAAGCATCTCATTTTAACAGATTCTAACCAGAAAGGGTACAAAAATGAGTGAGCTGTTTCAGTATCATGAAGCAGTATAACACAGAGCCTTCATTAGTTTTGGGGCTAAAATCTCCATGTCTGCACAGGAGACTACCAATTATATTCAACTGAATTTTTAAAATTGTTTCACAATAATTTAACATAAACAATAAGCATCCTAAATGTGCCTATCTATGAATAGTCCCCGTCCTCAGATGCTAAATGCTGTAGACAATAACTGATGTACACATTTTGGCTTATATTGTTATGATAACCCAATAGAAATTTGGCTGTCTGCCGATGGGAGTTCAATATCAGTTCCATAGTTCATAGCATCAGAAACAGTCCTTTACAATATTATAGCCACATTTCTCAACCCATTGCTATAGATTATATCCCCAAATCTGATTTTCACAGAAATCCATAATAATAAACAAACTAAAATCCCACACCAGAGTGCTCAGAAACAAAATTCAGAATGAAAAGGCAAGCATTTTTACATCTGATATGATTCCAGTTGCAATTCATTCATCAAACATCCGCAACAAGCTGCCAGAATGCGTCCATTAGTGAGATTTCTATGGCATTCACTAGCTTGATGCTCACTGATAGAATAATGTAGAAGTTTTACCTCTAATGTTTTCTGCTCCATTTGAGGCATCCACTTTAAAGTGAGATTTGGCCTGCATGTGTCTTCATGTCTTGAAATATGTAATTTATGCTAATATATCAGAATATGTATTAGAAAAGACCAAACAAAAATATCCTTTATGTATTTATGCATTAGAGGTCACATTCAACACTGACTGAAGAATGTACAAAATAGTTTGGAGTCATCATGCAACCTGGATAAGTTTGGTTTCAATTAAATACAGAAAATCAAGGTACCTTTAACAGCAAAAATGCTACATACTTGCCAATATATTAAAAACTTTCCCAGGATCCAGTTTAAAACATTCATGCAAATTAAATGTTGCATTCAGCCTTTTATCTATAATATTAAGGAAATATGCATTATAACTCCACTACAGGGACAGATCTTTTTACTATTTCTGTTCCACATAAAAATTTCTGTAAGTCTTTCAATGTTTATGCCAATAACATAATGGAAAAATTGCTTATTTCAATCCTTAAGCAATTATTAATGCTATGTAATAGAAGCAAAATACAAATCCTATGAGTGCTTTAAATGTTCTCTACTACATTATGATAATTCATGTATAACTGTACATAAACAACACAGGAAGCCTTATATTACTGTGAAAACAGTTACTGCCTACACGGACTGAAACAAATCAGAAAAGCTTGATCATCTTAACCTGATGAGCTCATTATATATTTAAAGACAATTAATACTTTTATTCAGTATCCTGATAGCAGGTTGGCTTTTAGCCCATCTAGAAAAAGACCAAAAGCTGCATCAGGAAATGACCGCCCTGCATGGTTTTGTGAACTGCTGCACCCAGAAGACTGAGCACAGCAACTCACAGCAACCTCACCGATTTTTTTTCCATTTTTTTGAAAGGAAGTCCAAAAGTGCTGCTGATAGAGGTTGCTCTTTTCCCAAATTTAGTACAGATCAGTGAGTTAAAAAACTAGAATCAAATTTGTCTTCATATTTTTTGAAAATTTTATTTTAGAAACTGGAATTTTTTTTAGGTTTTGAAAATTATTTTCAGAATCACTGTCCTTTGTCTTCTCTTTTCCCTCTTCTGTAACTTAGAATGTTCTACTGCTTCTTGCAATCTTTTCCTTACTTGTCAAACATTTTTCTCAGTAATATTTACTGTTACTGAAGTCCTTTTGTTTCAGTAGTTTCTTCCCCTTCCAAGATATGAAAAATTAGTCTGCTTGTTGAAATGTCAAGTCTAACTAAAGACTAGAGGAGAAAAAATACAGTTAGAGAAAAGGAAAAGATTCTGAAAGAAATCTGAAGGGATAAGTCAACCTAAATAATCTCCCTACTTGCAAAATAAAACAGAGCTTGACTTCTTTTCTGTTTATTCATTTTCACACATGCAACAAGAACTAAAGCATTATCACAACACATAAGAAAGTGGAAAATAAGGTCTTAAAGATACATCTTTAATTTATGCTGCACTTTCCTATATTTTGATGTAATCATAAATGAGTGGTCCTGATACGACTTTTGATTTTTTTGATGTTTTTAAAGTATAAATAATTCAAGATAATATAGTTATGTTTACATGGGAATGTGTGCGAAGGTTCAACATTAGGTCCACTGGTTTGAAACAGAATGTGCATTTTGCTATGCTACTTTACTGTATCTTTGGTCTATAGACGAAGACACCATTATGTAGCACCACATCACTTTCAGTTGTTGAATACAAAATCAACAGACTTCTTAGACATCAAAACAGCAGTGGTTCAGCTGGCAAAGACCTTTTTGGTTTCGTAGGAGATAAAGCGGAGCCAATGATTTAGTCCTATGATTAATCTCAGCTCTCTAAAAGATTAAGAGTATAGAAGCCATTTCGAAGTTCAGGATTTGACTCACAACTCTTACACAATATGTTAAATTTTTGCTTCAGGTTAAGAACAGGAGGGAAAAAAAACCTAAAAGGAACATATTTCAGTGAAACTTTGCTTTAACCCTATCACTATTTTTGGCTGTTGTGTGTTTGTAGAACATTAAGGGTGGTATTGTACAGTACCATTATACAGCAGATGTTAAATGAGAAGTAAAATAGTCAGTTGTAAATGATTTGATGATCCTCTTTTTTATTTCAAAATAAGCCCTGATTATTTCTATAGTTTTGGACATTGCTTGAAAGCATTATATTAAACCTAAAGAATTAATCCATTTTTCAATGGCTTTTGTGTGTAGTGTATTATGTATATTTTTACACTCTTCTCTGTAAAGGGCCCTGGTGTATGAGGAATGTTTAGAGTTTTGAGCGCTCCACCCAGTCCATATGGTAGGTTTGCTCTGTGTGTAAGACCTACCTTTTTCCACCAGGTCCATATGGCAGGCTTACACTAGCGAGGGCCTTCTATCCTCGACAGGGGCCATATGGCAAAGAGAGCTTGGTGAACACTCATTTTCTTTGTATTAATATTTTACATGTCTCTAGCACATACACAGACACACAGACATGTATGAACTGGTCAGATTGGGTAGAAAAGACTTAGCTTCTGAAAATACTTCAGCCACATAATCAATACCCCATGACAACATGATACAAGATGTAGATTCTGGGTTTTTCTGTTTTATTAAGAAACTGAAAACTCAAATGTATAATTTATCAAATTATTTGATATCTCTGATGGTTTTAAGCATTTTGACAGATTATTATTTAGTTACTCTAACAAACTTGCAGACATTAATACCGACGACATTTCACTATGAGTTAATATCACAAGAATAGAACCAAATCCCTTGAATCTACCCACTAACAAAGTGTGCATACCGCAGATAGATAGTGAAAATATTTGTTTAAAGATTCATCTCTGTGCTGCCCCACTAATAGCAGGTTTGAGCAGGTTACTGCTCTCTTGCTATATTTAAATGAACTGGCAATAAACCAGAGAAACAATAACAACAGTAAACTATATGCAAAGATAAGTATTTCCAAAACACATGCAAAGTAAGTCACTATTTCTTGAAGACACAATACCGCTACCCTTACTATTGGAGTAACAGCAAAAGAAGATGATCTGAAAACCATAGTATCTTCCTTCTGCTGTCTGTACATGTCCTGAACTAGTAAAACACAAGTTTTTTACATGAGTAAAACAGTTGCATTGCGCTTGTTGATTAAGGGCATGTATTTAAAATAAATAAAACAAAAAAAAAAAAAAAAAGACTGCAGCTTTAAATTGTAATCCACATTTTCAAAGTAATTACTCTAAAATTGGCACATGGTTACAGTGTTTAGAACTAAATGCAAAGCTTTGCTGTAATTCTGAAGTAATTTAGGAACCCTCAGAATTATACACGAAAAATGGAAGCAATTTCTAACATGTTCATGAAAGTTTTATTGCACCTACAATCTGATTTAAGAAATGAAACAATATTCCCCAGTAGCAGAAATTTTTTGAACAACTTTTACTTATTTGAAACTCAGAACATTAGAAAATTTAAAAATCATACTGTATGGGTTTTATTCAGATGATTTATAGTGTTTCATCTGGTTTCTTTTTCAATTCATGTAAATAACTTCTATGTTGACATATGAATATTCAAATATCTAAATGAACTATCAGAGTTGAAAATAAATAGCATTAAAGTATTCAGAACAAGCATACATGTACATGCTCTCATAGTTTGCTTTTGTATATAGCATTTATGTTCCGAAAACAATCAATAAAATACAGAAGTGTTTTCCACGAGGAATTTATTTTCTCATTTCAAAGGACCCCCAAAATAAGAGACATTTTAAGAAACCATGAGTATTTTATTAAAGATTAAAAAAAGCTAACTACTATGGTCATGCCTCTTCCTCCTAACCCTTCCTGCTTTTGATCATAGCCAAATATAGCTAAAGCGATAGGGAAAAACAAAAGCTTTATTAATTTCAGGGGTTAAGAAACATGAACTCAAACTCTGCCTCTAACTTTCATTTCAGGAAAAGCATAGTATGTATCTTTAGGATTCATTTATGCTCTTTGTTTCAGTTGTTCTTCTTTTGATATATTCTCTATATGTTGCCTTTTGTACATTCTGCTTTTGATTTACAATGCACAGGTACAAACTTTCAATTCTAAATTTTGGAGGATTTGTCTGTCTACATAACTGCTCACACAAATGTACATGGAGAGCTCACTTTGTGATTGGTGGGGTTTACAGAGTGCTTAAAAGAGACGAAAGGATGAATTCCTCTGCCTAGGCTATCAAGTCTGCCAGGGAAGCTGTACTCTCTAAATAAAGACCTAAATTCTCCATTCAACAATGAAGAGAAAGCAGGTGTCTGTCAGATACAGCTGACAGAGAGTGCCTAAACTTGAGCAGCTAAATTCTCCCTCTTGAGGCTTTCATAGGCACCTTCCTCATTTCATGAATAGTGCAAAGAACTAAGAAGACTATTTGAAAAGCCTGTGTTTCAACAGCAGAGATCCACTACATAATTTGGAACAGAATAAAAAGATAGATAGATAGATAGATAGATAGATAGATCAAATATTTAACTTTTTAATACAAATTAGAGATGAAGAATCTAGCAATAACTAAAATTCTTAGTTTAGATCCTTGTCATGTTAGCATAGCCCACAGTTTTAAACACATTCTTATGAAAGTATAAACCACAATTTCATGCTTTGCACTTTCTCACTGAGTCAGTAGTTTCCTCTTTTGTGAGAATATGCTAAGTTAATTGAGCATCTCAGTTAAATTCTTCATAAATATATACATTAAAGAGGAAAAAATATGAAACCGACTTCATAAATATAATTTGCTGGGATTTTGTTAAAGTTTAAATGTATAGATTTGTATTTGAAAACCTCTGAAGGTTACAGGGTGAAACCTTCCAACAATATCTCCAACTCTTCAGGGACCAAATCCCATTATGTGGAGTTCAGTGAAGAGGGTAAACACTACCATAAAGAAATACAAATTGCACATATTTCCCATTTAGCCAGTGTCACAGAAGTTCACCATTTAGAATTCTAACCAGTTAGGACTTATTCTTGGAGGTCAAGTACCTTGTGAACCTTGTCATCTCACTGATGACATCATATCCCATCCATCAATTCTTTCAGGAGCACACTTGCCATCTGCTCAGCACGCTATAATAACTTATTAGACATATTCACAGGGTAACAATCTGTACAATGACACTGTTATCTTAATGCTGCCACATACAGAGATAGCAGCCATCGTTTCCCTGTCACAGCACAATTATTGTGCCTTCCAACTTTAAAAGCAAAGTTACTTGGATATTTTAGATACTTTTTTAAATCACATGGAAACAGTGAATTGTCATCAGAAATATATTCTTGGCTTTGTGGTGTTTTTTTTTACCAGGAACTGATAAATTAAGGCTACTGCACAAAGCACTAAGTTCAGTTTGATATACCTGTCTTGAACTTAAAAATTTTTTGCAGTCATATTAACTCTTTAGAGTGCAAAATAAATCAAAAACATACAATACAATCACATGCATAAAAAAACACTGAAATCCAACTTACTCTCTGCAAAAACATTAACTTTCTAGACCTAATACTTCTTATTTCTTTAGCCTATCTTAAACATCTCTTCTAACAGCAATTACTAAGTAGAAATAAAACATGCAGCAAAGCTGCTCATATTAAGCCTTAAGATTTCTTGAAATCTAAAAGCAATGTGAATTTTTGTAGTTGCCTATATATTTTTCCAGCTTGTTAATACTGAGCATGGTTAGCACAGATGCTGTCATGGCACTTACACCTTAACAGCAGTCCAGTATAACTCTCCCTCAACCTCAAAAAATATTTTCAGAAAAAGGGCAATATTTATTTTGCATTACACAGAATTCATCCTCTGTTCCTTCCTTTGGCTCGTCATTTATTCCAGCTTACACTGTGATCAACGTTGTACTAAAATAAAGTCAAGTACAACAGCCGCTCTCTGCCCATCAAAACTCACAGACGTCTGCCAAGCACTTGTAACAGCTGGTGTTACATTAATTAGTTTAAACTATTTATTTCATCCATCTCCAGAGCAGATTGAGCAAAAACATTAGAGATTATTCTAGCATCTGTAAGTGCCCTGCAAACATTAACCAACCAAAGTTAGAATATTAGTCATTAACTTATAGTATCTGTGATTTAAGACTCTGTAGATTTATTGTAAATAAAAAAAAGAAAATTACGCCATTTAACATAGCTCTGGTAAGTTTTCTTTAACTGCCTGTTTAAAAAATCTTAGTTTTAAACTTATGTAAGACTTTGTGCCCATAAAGTTTCTTAAAAATAAAAAATTATTACTAGAAAGCTATTATAATTCCTGGTAGCATGGACCATTAAGCAATATATGACAGGGACTCGGTGACTCAGTGGATTAGTCAGAGGTTTTATGTCCACTGTTGGAATCCAGCCCTAAATATGGTGATCAAAACAGTGTTATCAAACGGTTGTAAAAATCTCAATTAAAAATACTCCTATAGCCTCTACTAAGTTTTTAGTGGGCAACATAATAGATCTTTCACTGTTGACAGAGTTCTCACAACTATCTTTTTTCTTTTAATAGGCTGAGAATGGATGCTGGCAGAAGAATGTTGATTATAAGAGGTCCTAATGCCACATTCCCTACTCAAATGGCTTAGAAACAGAAGCCAATGCAAGGATGGCAGGAGTAGGCTCACAGCCACTGTCCATGGGCTCACCTCCATCAAAAATAAAAAGCTTCCAACATTGCTCAATGAAATACTTAATGTGAGAATACTTATTTTTAGTGCCTAGGGCTCAAAAAGGAAATCAAAGTCCTGTGCAACTGCTCAAGGGGTAACCCCTTCCCCAAGGAACTCAGCTGTAAATAAGCACAGAGGGAAAAAGAGGCACAGAAAGGTGAAATGCTTTGCCCAAAGTCACACAACAGGTTACTGGCAAAGTCTGAAACATAATCAAAGCCTCCTGACTCTCATCAAGTTCAGAAAGATTGCTATGTGAGGTTTCCTCAAACAGCACCAAAATCCCATAACTTGCTTGCAGAATAAAAAAGCAGGTTAATCCACATATGAAGTTTACTAGAATCAGACTCTTACACAATAATGTCCTCAAATCTAACCAGATTTTTTTTTCCCAGTATTACACTATGGAAATGTGTATTACAATGATTTTTAAATGTGGTTACTGATATTAACATCAGATGTAAGTAAATGCAGCTAAAGATAATAATAATTTAATTGATCAATTTAGAAAGCTATTCTACCTTCAAAATATTTGCATTTACAAGCAAAATTAACAAACAGATTTAGTCCCACTATCTGAACAGTAAAGTGAGAAAATAAACCTGACATTTACATTTAACTAAAATATAGACCCTGAACCTGTGATACTCCAATTCTTTAAAACTCTGACTGAGTCGTTATGGCCATGCAGAAATGCGTATAAGTAATGGAAACTGAAGAAGCTATTTTCACTTTTCAACCCTGTCCCACCTCCAGTAAACAAGATTTTTTTCTCTTTGCTTAATTCATTTCACAGCTGTGCACATATAAGAATACATATATATGTGTATGTATCTATGTACATATTCAAGATATTTAAAGCGATTTTTTTCTGCCCACTTCACAGTGATTCTTCTTACTTACTCCACCAGCCAAAAAGGCAGGCATATAGTTAATGCCAAACTTGCTCCAGACCATGCAAGAGAAAGTGCCAAAGCATACATAAGAATGGCCTCCTCAAACAATACTAATAGCTCTTTTTCATGCTCACTCTTTATTGGCCTAGACAGACAGCAAGAGCCAGACACTCTTTTCTATTCTTAGGTTCCCAGAATTTATAACATGCTACATCTGCCACATATCTGTTGGGTTACATGGCTACTGCTATTCAATTATCCATTTTTATTTTTATTTTTAGTACAAGAACTATTGTTGTAATAACTTGTTGGACAGCCTGCTCTTAAAAGACAAAACCCACAACAATCACAAAACTTATCATCAGATGAGACAGTGTTCTGACTTAAATCCTCTCTCAGAAAAAAAATATATGCCCCCAGTTGATCCTACTACTAAAAAATAATTAAAAATTATACATAATACTGTATCTCACCACAGAATAAGGAACATTTGATTGTTTAACTACTGCCTTATAAACGATTCGTTCAAAAAGCCTGTTTTAACCAGGGTTCTTAACTGACCACCAGGTTCTGTTTTCATTTACACCACAATTGGTACATAAACAAAGGCAGCAGGGGCCCTTGAGGAGATTTTCTGCTCAACTCCCCTTTCAAATCCAAGTGGTACATTGCATTAAAAACTCTGTATAATACATCTTTGACATGCTCTTTTTCATAATTTTTTTTTCAGTTAGCATTGCATGCTCCAGTTTTGGTTTCTTAATACAACTCCAAGAGAGTCATTCAAAATAAAATATTAACATGTTCCCAGTTTAATATTCTGCTTTACCTCTTGTAGCGATCAGTTTAAACGGATGAAAGCTAACAGCCAATTTGTTTTTTTCTCCCCTCTATTTCTTTTTCCTCTTAAAATTCCTCTTAATGCAATAGGAAAGTTAATTGCTAAACTTTGTTACAGAACCCTTTGTTCTTGCTGAAGTCACTTTGCTTGTCTCTCCTACTGTAAGGACACCAAATCCTAAAAGCTGGCAAGAATGCATATGTTTATTTCACCATTGCTCTGCAATTACTGAATGCCACTTAATTATAGCAACAGATGCTCGAGTGTAGGAACCAGAAAAATCAAACGCCTCATTTCCAGGTTATTTTTTTCCATTGCTTCTGCCAACAGCAGATGTGTGAGCCCCTTGTGCTCTGGCGTAAATACTTATCAAATCCTAACAGGTCACCTATGTCACAAACAACATTTCAGATGCAACTGTTTCACCTGATAATAGGCTCTGAAAATAAAACTGTGAGCTGTAAATACAATGTATTCGGAATGAAATGCCATAATGTGAAATTGCTTTTTCTCCAGCTACAACAGAAGTCCTTGACAGTTTTTGGCAGTGATAAATCACCCTCCCATTAATTGTCTCCTCTCTCATTGTGAGGTGAGCTGCTAAAAGGGGCAGTCAACAAAAATGACTTAAAGGACAAATTTTGGCAAAAAGACAATGAAGAAATCTGTCATTGCTAAGCCTCCAGTAAACTGTCATGAAACAATCAAAATATATGTAGCTGAAGTGTTTATGTCTTTGTTAGAAAGGTTACAAGATGATAAGTTTATAGTTAAAACAGGAAGCTCAGAGGAACCGAAGTTGCAGGCCCCCGAGACACCATTTCTCCCTATGTTCTTTAAATCTGTAGGCAAACCCTACCAGGGCTTCAGTTAACACAGTGTTTGCTGGTCCTACCAAACTTATTCAATGACTCTTCTGCCCCTCTCACCCCGAACAATAGAAAGTCCCTATGAAGCCATGGTGCTGGCTGCAATAACTCTTGCACCCAGTTTGAAGATCCTTCCTTTTCAGTGATTTAAGCTAGAGAAGACGACACTTGGCACCTTAAAGAAGCCGACCCTTCCTTCTAACCCCTCCACCTCCTGGTGTTAGAGTAAGACCTCTCACCAACCGGTTTCTACACACAGAGAAAAGAAGCCATTTTTTCCTGTAGCACAGGCACCATTACCAGCACCCAAGGTGTGTGAAACATCTGCTGTCTTCTCCTCAGAAATGACACTCGCCACGACTCACTTCACCTAGCCTGGCCCATTCTGTAAATAACTCTTCCCCACTGCAACTTTTCTGCAGACTGAACAAATCAGAACCTCTCACCTCAGGATCCTGCTCTGTAGGAGAAAAGAGTCCAAAATTTGATGGCAGATGGTATGTTTTAGACCACAGGTTATCCTATGTGTAGGAGGGGCAGGACCATGTGCAGGGGATGCTTGTCAGATGCACGCCTACATAAAGGGTAATGTTTCTCTCTTTAGAAATAACATGGTGCTGTCATTTTATATTTATTTATTTATTTATTTCATTTGTTGAGGCTGGGAACTAGAAGTAATTACAGAGTTTAAAAGAATTCTGTTTACTTGTCTGCAGATGTTTGGAAATCTACCATTAGCAAGGTTAGAAAATGATTCGTTACTAATGTTTCCGTCAAGGGCAACGTCTGGAGTTCGGTTTTATATCTATGTTTGTAGAGAAAATTACAGTATAAATATAAATGAGTTGAATCAGTTATTTAAACTAGACTGGACAGGGCACTAGAAAATACATGTCGGGAACATTTCCTGCACCAGTAGGGAGATGAACTAGGTGACCTAGCATGTCTTTTCCACCACAGACTTCTACCATTTCTGTATTAAGCGAGGATGATTGATACCAAATATCCCTCTATGCTACTACCCTTTTTCATTTTGCTGGGTATCTGTATGCTTTCTGGGGGAGCTGATATCTTAGGAGAATGGCTATAGGGAAGTACTAAAGGGGATTCTTCATCCCAGTGGCTGAGAACTGAGGAAGGTCACACAATGGCTTGTGTAACCATAGCAGCTTTGTTGTCATGGCATGAGAATCCTTCGTCAGTTCTTCTGCTTTTACAAAGGAGCAGTCATCTAACATTGTGAGGTGTCTAATGTAAAGCCTGCTTTTTTGACATGGTTATCACAAGCTATTTTCTGTCCAGACATTTACACAGACCTTGTGTTATCCATGATTTATCCACAATCTATGTTCCTCAATTGTGCTTAAGCATGGTTATAGTTGTAGTAAATCGTATGCTGAAACACATAACTAAAAGGAACCATATAGTTATTACTAGCACTGGAACATTAAACAATAATACTCCATTGAGCGCCAGTATCACCAACAAGTTTCTATCAGCCTGATCCTGAAGTACTAATACAGGTATTTCCCCTCTCCCCTCCTCTCCCTCTTCCATCTATTTGGAAGAACACTATTTGGTCTCTGTGGTCTGAGAATTATGCCCAGCTCAAATTAAAAAACAAAACCAAAAACCAACAAAACAAACAAACAAAACCAGCAGGCATCAATATTCGCTTGGGAAGAATACACTGGATTTTGCCAGGGAATTGCACAGCTTGTCTCAAATGAGAAAACATTGTAAAAAATCTATATGAACATTACACTATAAACTAAGAACAACCCAGAAACAGGTGGAAGGCATTTCAGGAAACAAGGACTGTCTCCTGAAAGAAAATATAGACTAACTGGGAGAAAAGGGAGAAATTTCAGGAATTCCTAGGTATGCTTTAATCACATGTGACTTAAATTTTGATATACGTACTCTGTGTACATAAAACATCTCTTGAATGACAGAAAAGCAGAAGAAATAAAGTGACCGAAGTTTTTTGTTTTCTTTTTTTTTGGTGATGAGCCAGTTTGAGAGCTTACTGTGAGCATATGGAGATAGCATATTTGCAAGTCCATCTCTGGAGGATTGCAAAAGGCCCTTAGCTTGTGAAAAACAGCAATGTTATTTTTTTTAACGTTCCCTATATTTAGAGATTAAATCGCTCACTGCACAAACCCATTTGGAACAGGCGAGAAGGTGAAAAGGATAATCAGTACAGTCACTGGTCCGTGTTTCCTAAACGCTTTTGAAAACATTACTGTGCGCAGGCATAAAATTAGCGGCAGGACCTTAAAAAGGCTGGCATTTAGCATGACTTTTTGGAAAGTGACACCCTCATTTTTTTCTTGTAGGATATCATTAAATTTCAATCGCCCTATGGCAGTGCCTTTCCATTAATAACCAATTCACTGTGTCACTTTGGCTCTCCTTTGAAATAATGAGCCTTTGCTTCGCTTTAATAAATTTAAACATATTCTCAAGGCCAGCGAAGATAGGAAACCGCAGATGGGCTGAGAAAAACACGATTCATAAATCCTTAACTGCCTGAGATCGTTGAGAGCAAAACAAAGTAACACTCGTAAAATATTAAACAATCCCAGCTGTATGAGTGAAGCTTCATTAACAAAAATGGACTATTTACTGCCTTCAACAGAGCCTGTGGGTGGAAAGATTCAGAGAAATCTTCTTTAGAAAAACACTGTCATCCTCATTTTGATTCTTTAACCAGCTGATGTCATGGTAGATAGTTATTTTACATGGCCATATGCAGAAACATTTTAGCAGAAAATTAATGATACTCTGATTACATTAAATACCACAAATCATGCCTCATCATATAAGCAGGAGTGAAAGAAAACAGAGAAATTTCACAGATATTTTATCTTCAAAGAATTTGCATGCCAACAGAAGTTAAACATGACAAATTTTATTTCAATCATTTCTCTAGCATTGTAAAGTAAATATAGCAATATGAATAATGGTAGAGAAATCAAGGGATGCCATTGCTTCTGCTAGGAAGGCTTGTCAATTTATTCCACTTTTGTTATACTTTTTCTTGCTTTAACCTTTATTAAGATGCAGCTAATTTTGTTTATACACCTAGCTGGTACACAAAGGACCAAATCCTTTTTTTCAGTCTTTCATGTTTACTACTTATTTAAATTCCACCTGAGTTCTCCTCAGGTAAGGAAGACAGGCTCTGACAGACTTTGTTTTCAGTCACACAAAGCTCAACCCTCAAATTCCTGAAGCTGATTTTGTGCTGTCCAATTAATATACACGAATTCCCACTGAATTAACTGAAAAACTTGTGAAGACAGCTTTTGCCTCCCAGATCTGCCTCCCAACTCCACTAGCTTTTTGCTCCAGCTCTGTGTAGGTCCTGCTGCTTCCCCTTCTTCACCGATTCTGAGGCACAAGCTAAAACTTCTATGTGTCCCCCCTAAGAACAGGAGCCCATAATATTCCCAAAGCACTTTTCAAGGCTTTTTTGAGGCTTACAGTAAAACTAGTAAGGCTTACTTAGTAATACAAATTTAAAAGATCAGTAAAACAGCTGTAAGGATAGCACAGAATCTTAAAAGTGTCTATAGCAAGAATAACCTTTTGTGGTATCATGGAGGCTTTTTTAAGCCAATAATTGCATACAAGTTTAAAGAAGAATAGAGATCAGTGGCAGCTTACTAAATGCTAAGAACCTGGAAGCTCTATCTCTAAAGACAAGCTGACAATCGAGTGGACAGAATGTCAATACTTCTAAACATTTCAAGGGTAAAAATATTGCTTTTTACAATCCGTGTCATATTTAATGCAAGAAAAGAATTTGGATTTTTTTCTTTTGCTGGCTGTTAGGATTTTTTTCCTTTTATCCCAGTGAAGGGCATAATTATGATTATTTAGCACAAATACATGGTGCATTTTTTTCCCTAAGGAACGATAGTTTCAGCCTAAATGCAAATATGAATATAAAATTTTTCCATATTTTAGTTAATAAATAAAAATTAAACCAAACAACATTTGCTTTATTTATTTCAAGATGTTTTTATTGTTTGTGAGAACCATTATGTACATGCGAAAAATTTAAAATCCTTTCTTAACACTCAAGGGGGCATTTTGACCCCTGCTGAGGCATTTCTGTTTCCTGTTCAAAATGCTAAGAATGTACTTAGCCCTCCTGGCTCCCACTACCTTCAGTGGAAACCCTGAAAACCACCCAGGAGTCATCACCTTATAATCATTAGAACAGTCATTTCTGTGCTTAGTAGACCTTCACTGTAGCTGATTTGTATAATCAGGGTTAATCTATTCTGATTGCAAACATCTATACTGTAAAGTTTAAATGAATTCACATTGATGCTCACTTAGCTCAGGATATCCCCAAGACTTACACAGAGATATGCTTCAGGATTTTTGTTTGGTTTTTGGGGGGACCTGATCCAGCATAAGAAAAGCTGCTGTACCTTTCCTCCCTGTGAATTTTGTTCTATCAGCTAAGAGAAGGAAGGGGGTATAAAAAGCATGGTAAAGCATTGAAACACTAGAAGCAGTGGTAAGTCAGTAGCTTTAATACTTAAGTTACCTGTCTGCATGAAAGCAGCAATCAGGCTTTTGACAATAACAGCCTTAGACAGACTCAGAAAGGAAAACTACATTTGCTTCAAAGGTTTTAAGTATGGGTAGAAGAAGAACTATAGGTGATGTGTTCCTTAACCCAGCAGAGAAGGCAGTCATTCTTTCCTCTGCCCGCCAAGATTTGCTAGTACTAGTTTTCAGCTTCTGCTTTCAGAAAAGAAAAACACCAAAACAAACCAAAAACTTGTATCTAATCCTATTAGAACATTTAGGAATACAGTGAGACCCTCAAATTTCACAGTCACTTAAAAATTAAGGGGTAAATGTAAGCCAATCAGGAAATCATTTTTCTTTTAATTAATAAAGAAGGTAAACGTTTCCCTTTATGCATATATGAAAAAAAAAATCAAATTTTTGAGCATAACTTGTATAATGCCCCACTCCCTTTGCTGTTTTTCTTTGCTTTTACTGTTGAATTACAACAGACTGGATGCTTCCCAATTTACAGTCTTTCAAACTAATATACAGAATGGCAGGGAATGCTTCCACAGGTTTTTCCTATTGATGTGGTAGTTGTGCAGGTGCCTTCTCCCAGAGGACAGTCTGATCTCTGCCCTATTCTCTGTAAGACTTCCCTGTCAAGAGGGTCTACCAGCATAAGTTACTGTGGTGTTTATGATGTAGATGCCTGTCTACTCATTACTGAACTGAGCTCACTAACTTAATTTCTCAAAATAACCAAAGGATATTAACTTTTCACCACTATCAGTTTGCAGTAGGTTTGGACTGGCCACCTAGAAGCAAAAAAGAAAAAAAAAAAAAAAAAAGAAATAATAATAAAAAAATAAAGTACTCTATGCTCCATTACCGGTGTTTTGAACCATCCAGTCACATGGATTTTGATGTTTTGAGAGGGTGGAAAGAATGCAGATTGGCATGAGAATACCGCATTAATTCAGCAGTTAAATGGTTCTTTGAGAAGATTCACTGACAGAAAAAAAGCATAGCTGTCTTTCTAAGTCCTCATCGTCTTTGGGCCTATACACATTTTCTGTGAAAAGTTGATTCTCTCCCTCCCCCCCCCCGCCCTTTTTCTTTCTTCTGTTTTTTTTCTTTTTTTTTTTTCAAACAGCCTTTTATCATCTAACATGTGAAACAATTGTAATGTGAGGCATGTGAGCAGAGAGCCTTTGCCACTGGGCCCTCATAAATCTTGCCAGTTCCCAGTGAACAACACCAAATATTTGCAGCTGAGGAACATTTGGTCTGGCTTAAATTAACATATCTCAGCAGTCAGAAGTCATTAAGCTTTGCCAGTGATTTGAAACCATTTTTCCATTTCAAAAGCGACACTGGCTGTTACTTATTTTTCTGGATGAAGAAGGTGGTAAGGAACAAAAGCAATGAAATGAAAATGGGAGATACTAATGAAAAAAAAAAAACTATAAAAGGGCTTTGAAACTGCCTTTGGTATATTTGTTATTAAGACCCTTTTCGAATAGCAGAGTACTTACGTATAAGATCAAATAATAATTCAAGATGATACACATTAATTTCAGTGGCAAATTACGTGATTTAAAGGCTGTGAAAACGTATACTTATTTTCTTTCTTAATCCCTTGTGAATTTAGGCACTATCAATTTTAAAAGCTGATGAAAGCTTTAAATGAAAAACAATAATCCAACCTTTTTCAATTAAAGGCAGCAAGTAGATTAAGTACTGGAGGAAAGAAATGTGCTGCTGTGCTTTGCAAAGTTCACATCTGATATGGGTCTGTTCAGATGCTATGGGGCTAGAAAAACACCTCAAATTCAAAACTCTGCAGTACAAAATCTACAAGCAGGGGAAAAAAAAGCAACAAACCAACACCCAAAAAAACACCAACCAAAAAAACCCAAAACAGAATCCAAACAAACAAAAAAAACCCCCAACAAACAAAAAAACCCCAATTGGTTTTAATGCAGGTAGAATGTGAGCTCAGATTTTCTAAACCTGTCACTTCTGTATTATTTATATGCTCACTCTGTAAATAAGTCATCATCTAAAAAACCATGAGAGCCACCCATTGCCTAAGCTGTCCAAAAAAAGCCTCACTTCTTTACATTTGCAGCTATGCTTATCGGTCCACAGATTTTTAACTCTGTCCGAAATCTGTGTCAAACATATTTCATTGCAAACTCAGAAATGTTTTTGCCACTTTATAAAAAGACAAGTATTCCAAGAGATGTTGATAAATTGTATATACTGGTTTCAATGCAGTTAAGATTTTTGAATTATATGTGAATAGCTAAACTGAATACACTTATTCAAATTAAGTTTGAGCTTCCAACTAATTTTGTTGATAAAGTTTTAATAATTTTGGATGTTTTAGATCTATATTACTTTGAGAAGATACAGGCACTTACAAGCATTCAAGTATAGAAAGCACTATTAAAGACAACCCTTCCATGTTGAGATCTAAGACTTCCAAACTTCTTAAAGTCTCTACAGCTTTAGTAAAATCAGTTCTGTGTAAAAAATACTCAGATTTAAAAGAGTTCTAAAAAGGAAATATTTACTGCTAACTCGGTTATGAAAAGGTTGCTAGGATAGCTACTTAGTCAATTCATTTTTTAAGTGTGCTTTTTGCTCAGGGGATTTTATTTTTAAAAATTATAATAATAAAGTCTTCTGTAAAAGCTTTCAAGAATATAAATGGCCTGCATTACCAGTGCTACATAAAATTAATTATATGATTCCTATCCTTAACCAGAGAGCAAACCATAGCATATGGCCCTCAAAACATAGACACGAGCAGAATGTGACTATAAAAACATCAGAGTAAATATACCTTATGCTCTCAGAAAAATGGATTTGGTTTTCTTTTCCCATAAGAACATAAGAAAATGAAACAAGCATCTCAATTATTCACTGCTTCTCTTCAGGTCATATTACAGCTGAAGAATAGCAGAGGAAAATCTTTATTGTGTTTTCTTTCAATAACTACCAATAACATGTCCTTACCAATTTACAGAATCACAATATGGTTGAGGTTGGAAGGTACCACTGGAAACCATCTAGTCCAGCCACAACTCAAGACTGTGTCCAGTTGGGTTTTGAATAGGTCCACAGAGAGACTCCCCTACCTCTCTTCAGCAACCTCACAGTTAAAAAGTTTTCCTACGTTTCAATGGAATTTCCTGTACTTCAAGTTCATTTCTCTCCCTTTTCCTCTGTCCTTTCACTATTCTGTTTCACTAGCCATTCCTCTATTCTCTATCTTTGGTCTGACACATTTGAGCATAAACCACATCATACAGCACCAAAGAAACAGAACAGCTCTGTGAAGTTCCCTCACATTATATAAGGGTACCCTAGCAAAGGTGTTCTGGTTTTTTTTGTGGTCACAAGCCATTTCCAAAACCTACATGCTAATCTCATGGGGAAAACCAAGAGAGACAGTCCTTTAAAACTGTCAAGATCAGGTCTGAATGCATAGAGAAGCTTGTGGAAGTGCACTTCCTGCTCCATCCACTTTCTGTGACTGAATTAAACTGAAATAATAGAACCACAGAATCATAGAATAGTTAGGGTTGGAAAGGATGTTATGATCATCTAGCTCCAACCCACCTGCCATGGGCAGGGATGCTTCACACTAAACCATGTCACCCAAGAATCCATCCAAACTGGCCTTGAACACCGTCAGGGATAGATTATTCAAAACTTGCCTGGGCAACCCATTGCAGTGCCTCACCACCCTCACAGTAAAGAATTTCTTCCTTATATCCAAACTAAACTTCCCCTGTTTCAGTTTTAACCCATTACCCCTTGTCCTATCACTACAGTCCCTGATGAAGAGTCCCTCCCCAGCATCCCTGTAGGCCCCCTTCAGATACTGGAAGGCTGCTATGCCTCCATGCAGCCTTCTCTTCTCCAGGCTGAACAGCCCAAAGTTTCTCAGCCTGTCTTCTTATGCGAAGTGTTCCAGCCCCCTGATCATCTTTGTGGCCCTGCTCTGGACTTGTTTCAACAGCTCCATGTCCTTTTTATGTTGAAATAGATGCTTCAGTCTGAAGTTGGAGAGTGTGAATGAGCAATGTATCACACACACACATCAAGGTAAAAAGGAGAATATAAAACTAAAACTCTTGAGTTGAGAATAGTATGATGGATGCACACAGCAGGTCTAGAAATCAATTAATTGCATGCACAGATACTTTGCCAAAAATATGGCTGCTTTCCAAAATCTGTTCTTCCAGGATCTCCAAACCTGTCACAATGACTGTTTGGTGAAGCAGTGCTTCTAAATTTAATCCCAGTTCTCAGTATCTGTTTACTTCACAAACCTCTTCCTTTTATTTCCTCCCCTCTAGCAGAATACACAGGAAGAAATTAGATAGAAATTAGAGGAAAAACAGGGCTACTTTGGCTTTCTGTTCCTCTGTTCTGCATCAAGGAAACTGCGAAATCAGCGAGAACAGAATCCATCCAACTATTCAACAGAGAATTTTTCTCCAGCAATATAGCCCACCATCTGGTTACGTGTAGGCGACAAACTAGCTATAGTAGTCAGGGTTTCTCCTGCAAACTGCTCTTCGTTTTTTTCTATCCCATGTCGTATGGCGAGGTCAAGCTCTCAGGTTGTTCACTTACCTTTCATAGTTTACTGAGCAGCAATGTTCTGGATGCTGTATTTCATACAAAACATCGACAAGTTTGAGCCTATGCATATAGTATGACTGCATTTGGGTTATTTAATTACATTTACCAAACTCCAAGCATGTCTAAACTGTTGTATTAGTGTACAACATAGATCCTCATTCAGCAAGATTTAGACGTATTTATATTTCTGGAGCTCAAATAAATATCAAGCACAGAAGATAATCCTTGAGCCCTGTAGCTACAAAAAAAGTATTTCATTTGATTTATTATTGCATAGGAATATACGTAATGATGAAAATAAGCTGAGAAGTAGAGGATATGACTTTTTTTATCCCTTTGGAGACATCATAGCTATAACTTATGGAAAACCAGTCTAGAGTGAATTGTGTGACTCTATTATCAGCTGGGGGGTAAATAAAGTAATACTCTATTTAATAGACCTGACAACAGCTATTTAATTTACATCATGAGATAAATGTTACTTCTTTTAAAATGAGCTCACCAAAGTTGATATCAGGATAAGGTAATAACTGAAATGATCCAAGTTTGAAAGAGTGTATAAGGAAATTATAGTTCTCATTTTATATTTGGTGTTCTTTGGAGGGATTTTAGCTTTGTTTTCAGGGAATTAAACAGTATTGGTGTTTTGTTTGTTCGTTTGGTTTGTTGGTTGTTTTTTCATTCTCCCTCCCAGAAAAAAAAAAAGTAAAAGTGATAGAGAGAAACTGAGTAATAGTAATGGTTAAGTTCAGACCCCATGAAATTGTTGCTATTTAAACAATAGACAAGACCACCAACTGAACTTTAACTTTTACAGTATCTTTGGAATTATGCCATTTTAGACAGATGTTCATGGGCATAGATAATGCTTACAGAGTTCAGACTTTTAAAATGCACTAAAATGTATCTCAATTCAAGCAGCATCTCAATTCAAGTAAAGATTAGTTTAAAAATTCCCCATGAAGTACATGAGCAATCTTAACCCACTTAAACAGTCCCCTTCATTTTCTTCGATGTCAGCTATTTATAACAGTTACTTTGCCACTCAATTATGTCAACAGGAAATGAGTTAGACAATCTTTAATAAACACATAAAGAACAGCTCTACAGATAGTTGTTTATTTATGAAAAGCAACTCATTGAAGCATAAAAACAAAATGCGGAAACTTTGTTTTGGGCAAAGAGCTTTCAGTTCTGGTATGAATACATCCATTTTCCTCTTTCCTGGCAATATAATAGCTAACAATATTTCTCTAACTGCCATTTGACTTCTGTGGTCATTATTGTATTTATGGAGCCATATTTGTATTATTAAATGAATTGAGTATTAACAGTAATCAAGGTTTCATTTTGCTGTGCTAAGAAGGGAGTACAGATTTACAGAAAAACTTTAAGTGCAGAGAAAACGATCTACAAAATTATTTTCACTTGTGTTGGCTTCAACTGTAGGTGATATTACAGAATCTCTCTGATGTGTAGGATATAATATACTTGATCTTCTATGAAACACTGCAGTGAACATGAAAATGCATAATGGAAGGAGAAGCAATTAAACAGACCTGCAATTCTTGCCTGAAATTTTGTTTTTATAATTCTTCTTTCAGAAAGAAATTGCTGGGATTAAATCTAGATCTACTTGTTCTATAGTTCCACTAATAAGTCACTGTCCTACCTTCCTAGCAATTTTATTACAGTGGCTGCATTTCTTTCAAAAGTATGAGCTATAAACCAAATTAAAAAAACCCAAAAAAACCCAACCCAAACCCCAAATCAGGACAACTAAGAAGCTGTTGATATGTTACACAAAAAATAATTACAGAAAGAGTTCTTAAAATAATTCTTTGTGACCAGATTTTTCCCTCAGACAGACTAGAAAAGTCTTTCTTTTAACTATTCCTTCACTGTTCCTGACCAAGATGACATCAAAATATTTATTTTTTTTTTTATTATTCACTCTTTTTAGTACTAAGAAAAAATGTTGGCGTAGGTTTCTTTTAGGGGAAAATATGAGTATTATTTTAATATATTACATAAGCCATGTATGGAAAGATGGTAGACAAAACTCTTCTATTGCACATTTTCTACAACAGAAGTCTGTATTAAAATGGTTAACATCGCTTTTTCCCCTCCATTTTTTTCAGAAGACCTCTAATTTAGATATTGGAAATTTTTCAAACTTAAATCAACAGCAGAACTTGACTGAGTCTGTATTAAACTGTGCTCAATGTTAAGTCAGGTAGTCCGCACATCTCATATTTCTAATTAAAATTTTATGCAGCACTTAAAAATACTGTAATATAATATTAACAGTTAATTTAATAATTAAAATCTTATATTTTTTCACAGTGACTTTATGGCTGGTGTTTACATGATTCCTGTATCTGTATGCTGCAAGTGAAAAATCTGTAAAGGGTATTTTTTATTAATATATATTTTAATGGGCCCACACACATACATACACACTCTTACACACACATACACACAAAAAGGTTGGCCAGGAAATTAGACATCTTATCAGTGAGCTTGCTAAATAAGGACCAATAACCTAGGTCTGCAGTACTCTGTGTGATAACTGCTTTTACAAAATGAAATTTTGACTTTTTCACAGCTTAGCTACAAGTAGACACTATCAGTAAAACTGCATTTCTGTGCAATATGATGGGAAGTAAAAGATTTCGACATCTGACAGGAGAAAATGAACAACTGATAAACAATCTTTGAAATGTTCTCTCACTGCAAGGCATGCTTTTGATGATGATTTACATTTTTATTATTGTTGACTTTCAGGATAGGGCTGATGGTTGGCTAAACATACAATAACTGAAAGAAAAACTGCATAAAGTGTAAACCAAATCAAAACAAAATATGACTGGCATCATCTTCTTTAAAAGCTTTTGTTCATATTTCTCCTTCATTTAAGTATGCAGTAAATGTAATCAGAATTTAGTTTATTGGGAAAAATGAAAGAAAAAAAGTTGTCATTGTAATTTTCTGTTTTTTCCAACATGGCAAATATTCCAATACCTCTTCTACCTTTTTCCTGTCACTCGAAACAAGAATTAAGCTCTAATTCTTAGTCTAATGCACAATGAATGCACTAGTACTAACACTTAATGCTCCTGCAGAGTCTTTCATCAACATCTGATGTTATATACTAATCTGGGATTGTAGCTGTGGGGAAAAACAGCATGCAATTTATAAAAGATAATCATACTGAAACGTCAATGAGTTAAAAAAACAGTTTTTGAAAAAGTGTGTTAGTTGACAGTGGACTCATAAAAAAAAACTTGGTTTCGCAGTAAAGGGTAATACAAGAAATGGAGACAAAAGTTTGTTAATTCAGTTAATGCGTTCAGCTGAGTAAATAAACTGGAGGAAACAAAAGCATAAGCAACAATTTCTTTTGGCTTTGTTGTTTTTAAGAGAATTCGTGAAAAGTTTGGGGTTTTTCTGGACAGTTTTTTATTTAAATAGTTAAGATATTATTTTTAAAGCAATAACGTAACTGAAAAATATAGCCTCTTAAAATTAAAAAATAATCAAAACCATTTTAGGTTAAGCCAATGTTAATTTGACTAAATCCTCATTCCCTCTGTAAATTCCAATTAAAATTTTACGTAATTGTTTCCTACCTGTTACTATTTAGTGCACAAATTAAATTGAAAACTTCATTAGCCACCCAGCTAAATCTTTTAAAATGAATCAAGTAAATTAAATAAAATTGATTATAAATGAACACACCTTCATCTTAGATCTTTAAGACTGTAATTATAAAAATTTAATGTTAAATAATCCAAAACAGAAAAGAGAGGGGAAAAAAACCCCAAAAAGCACCACAACAAAAAAAAAACAAAACCAACAAAAAACACCACAAAAGTCTGTGCAAGAATTCTATAATGCTGTAATCACTTTGGAAATGCATAGGCCAAAAGCAGAAAGTTCTTTTTTTTCTATACCTATCATCAACTAAATGCTGCTCAGCATACCTTTGCTTCTCAGCTATGAATTCTGTTCTTAATAATACCTATTTGTAAGGGTTAAATACATGGGATCAAGTTGTATCTACTTATTTACTGTGTTGCAGCATTTTAATCAGTGCTTAGAAGCACTCGGCTCCTAGTAGCAAGGACTGTGATACCAGAGTTTATCATACACACTATTGGGATGATGGTCTATCATAGGCTTGTACCATAATTGCTATTTGGATTGTTTATGTAGACTCATGGCTGTTGGTAACTGATGCAGAAAGGGAAAAACTGAGTAACAGTGAAAGTAAAGCCCCAGTAAACTCTATTATATAATTATGTCTTACTGTAGATTGTAATTTTCCAATGCTGTTGAGATGTACAGCTTGTATAAGGCCGTGAAAAATATTTATTTTTATGTCTATTAGATAAAGTAGAATGCTATTTAGTAATGTATATAATGAAGTTCAAAACCAATTACTGTTCAAGACTTATAGTGACTTTAAGCAAATGAATTTTCTCCATTCATTGTTTTTGAAAATGAACAATTATTACCTTGAGTCTTCTACCTCAAAAGTTGCAATACTTAAAGTGTAACAGAACAACAAAGTATAACAATAATAGAACAACAGGAAAAGCTTCTTGTGCCATGTATCTGACGAAAAAAATCATAAAAAACGTAAGTTCAGAACCAGTATCTGACATTTCTGGTCAGAAACAGGAAACCAAGGAACTCAGTTATTCAGTTTCTGTACAAATTTCCCTTTATACTTCATACCCCCTCCCACCTACCCCCTACCATGGGGGAGGGGTGGGTGTGTGTGGGTGTGGTGGTATCTGAAACTGAAATCCTGTCTGACTGACATTTTGCACAAATGCATCAAGGACAACATGGGCATGATGACAGGCTAAGGTCTCTCCAAAGATAAAGTGTAAAAACAAAAATTCCAGTTAGAGTAACTGTGTAGTCAAGCTATTCACTGGCTGCAGCAACTGTTTTCTAATGGGTAATAATTTGGTACAAGAGAATATCTGTAGTGCTAACATACAAGTTAAATGAGGTAGGATTCTCTTAAGGTGAAATGAATAGACAAACCCTAACCAAACATTTTGCAAGAAATCCACTTAAAGTCTGAGAAATGTACAACGATATGTGGTTAGAAAACTTCAATTTGAAAGAAATCCCATTACCTGAAATGGTAACTTATATAAAGAAAAGGAGTCTGCAGATTTGCAATGTGGGTCTTAAACATTTTCGATATTAAATGAAAGTAAGCACAGCAGGGACCAAAATCCTAACAATGACAGGATCATAGATACTGTTTTGCTGTAAATAAAATGTTCTGTTAATAAAGTCATGGCCCAAAATCCTTTCCTGAAACAAATATTATTCCCCTGTGTTTATATGTTGTAGTGCTAAACAAAAGGGGTGCAATTTGATCTCTGACCATGCCACGAAGTAAGATTTTCTTATGTCCACATTATTTAGTGCTAGTACTTCCTAGAGCAGATGTGTTGTGGAAGGAGCTAATTCTAGCAGTCAAAACAGAGCCAGGCTAAAAGCTAACAATTAAGCAGTATGGACAATCAAGGATTCAGTGCTTAAGCTCACTCCCTAGCTCTCTTTTATTTAGCAGAATTTATGGCCTGTTACATTGATGCTCTGCTATGTAACAAAGGAGAAACGTGCCTTGAAAACTCAGCTAAAAAGTCACTGACGTTGTATTTTTATGAGTTCATACAATAGAAAATGGACATGCTTTCGTTGTCCCACAAATCAGACTTCTATGAGCTGAACATATGTAGCTATTTTAACTACAAAAATTGCATGCAGACAGAATCACTTTTCATTAAAAAAGTCTCTATTTGAGCAGATCTTTGTTGAACAAAGTTTTGAAATCTTTTTTTCCTTCCCAGTCACGGATAAAAAAGATGCCAGATGCAGACCCTCATGTAAAGAAAACCAGAAAGCAGACACTCAAGACACAGGCGAGAAAACACTTTTGCATACTCTTTAAGTTCAGTATTTGAAGAGGGTAGGCTAAACTCACACTGTAGTGCTAAATACTTTCCTGAAAATTCTTTACTTAGAAGAGAGACATAATAACCAGATTTATAACCTAAGATAAACCTCTTTAAACAAACCTTTTCTATAGAGGTTTATTTTTTAAAATTCCTCCATTTGAACAGTATTAAATATTAGCTCTTGATTTAAGTCATTGGTTTCAGGAAATTTAGTCTTGTTTGTTGACAAAAAAGAAAACAACAAAACAAAACCAAACATAACTGCATTAGCCAGCTGAATTTCTAAATTCACATATATATATATGTATAGAATAGGTCCTTAATCTGACCCAAGATGTGACTGGTTAGATTATTCATGCTGACTTTCATAGGTATCTATCTCCTATGAAGATGATCAATAATATATACCCTTCTATCACAAGGCATATAAAGTAAGCTCCTTCAGTGCATTCAGAACTTTTTTGTGCTCAGAGATGTCTGATACCCATTAATTGTAGCAGTCATTTTCTGAATGTTGTACAGGTTAGAAATACACTCAGTGAAAAAAAAAGAAAATGTGGGGAAAAAAAAAAGTCCAATATTATTTGCAAAATGACCCATAAGAAAGTGTTCCTAAAAACCAACCAACCAACCAAACAAACAAACAAACAAAAACCATTAAAATAGTATAATGTAGCTTTGGAAAAATAGGTATGTATTTGTCCTAGGTTACCAAGTGCTGAAATGCCCCTGTTTTTAGCGATAACTTTAACAATTGTTTAAGGCATTTTAGCTGTAATTGCAGGGCTCCAGTGGTGAGTTTTTTCTCCAGTGTACAACAAATATCTTACATTGCCAATCTCCTTTTGTCTCACTGCCAAGGTCAGGACCAAGAAACAGACTGAGTTTTTCCACTTTGTTAATCTAGGGTTTCTGGAGTTTTTTAGGAAATACAGGAAATTCTAGGTGCCTAGTAAAAAGCAAGTCATTTGTGTAACAGTGGGCAACAGTATCAAATGTTCTGCACCTGTTTTACACTCCAGCACTGTAATTTCTGCAAAGTAAACAGTAGATCTCAGGGTCAGATTACAAATTCTAGTAGACTGTTTGCTAGATTGCTGCTTTGTTTAACCTTTACACTTTCATTTAGAAAGGAGAAAGTATCATTGTCACACCAAGAGGGCAGTTAAAGAGTTTTAATTAACTGTGGAGGTAATTAGACCTCCCAGTTTAACAATTATCAGACAATTCTTTTCTCCTCTCAGTCCTTTAAAGTCACCCAGTTTTTTTTATGAGGAACAAAATTCAGTTCATAAATACTTTGCAAAAAAAAAAAAGTGGATAAAAGACTACACAGAAAGAAATACTGATTCCCCTGTGAAATCATCTATTTCCTTTTTCTAATTTAATAACAAGTCAAAATCTATCAGGTACTCATCCACCGTTCTCTGCCAAAGTCCAATTCTAATTCAATTGCACCATTTATTAACCCCCTCCCTTCAGCCTCCTCAGCCACTGTTCTGTTTGGCCCATACACATGGTACTCACATGTATGATAAAGGTTTAAGAAAAATACCTCCCTCTCCTTCCCGATAAAGTTTGCTGTCGACAACTGTAGTTTAAACAGTGTCTGTCCTTAAAATTATTTGAAATCTCCAATCTATCTCTCTCCACCCCACCCCACCCCCCCCCGCAGAAGATAAGATCTCTAGTCATGGGGGACATTGCCCATCAGTTCTGATTCTCAACTTCAGTTTCAAGATGTAGGTACATTTCAAAAAGCAAGTAGTAGTGACCTCATCGACAGAGTCAAGGCAGGAATCCACAACATCAACTCTTTGGAGCACAAAACACAATTCTAAATGTAGATGTATTAAGTATGTATATGCAGGTCCTTTACGGCAATAAAATCAAAAGTAATACAGAACTTCATACAATGGATCTTTTTAAAGAAGAAAAAAAAAAAGGAGAGGACTTTTTTTGCTTGCATTAATCAATGCAGCTTCGCCTGAGTTAACTGCACAACAGGTGTGGACTCGGACATAATCTCTCATATTATTTTGTTAAAACCTATTTCCTACACACCTGTATTCTGACACACACCCTTTGCTAAACACAGTGCCTGTTATACTGACTGTGCATTTGCATGCATATAGAACTGTTTTAATGCCATCCATCAGAAGCTCCCAAATTTTAAGTAAATTTCTCATGGGAAGTGAGATGGTACAGATGACGACTTGACTCAAACAGGTCACAAAAGCACTGACAGACAGGTGACAGTGACAGTGGCAGATTGGAGAGTTGAACCCATGTCTGTACATATAAAGTGTTTTTCTTTCCTTAACTTTTTTTTTTTTGTAACCTTTAATTATTACAAAATGTGTTTTGGACACATAGGTAAGAATTTTTAGTAATACGAACCTATATTGATTTTACCTCTATTCACTTAGGAGAAGAAGACAGTTTAGGTTACTGGTGGCAAGCAAATTATCATGCTTTAACTTTTAATTGGAAGTTGATAAGATAACCAAAAAAGAACAAAAATTTAAAGAAAAGCAGGAGGAAGCTAGAAAACATAAAGAGCTGAAAGTGCTGAAATGACATCAGGAGACAGCCAAGAAAAGAACAGCATTTGGCCAGAAGGAATATTTTCTCTTTCGGTTGAATTACTGTGTGAAATAAAAATGAAAACAGAAGACCAACATCCAACATCAGTTCAGGAGTTTGAGGTGCCATCATAAATCTCTTGAGATTTGCTCTCCTTATATTAACCCCCCCAAAACCATAGTATAGTTATAAGGTTTGTGAATTCTCAGTCACTTATCATTTATTCTACATCTAATAAATCCTTATTTGTAATATGCACCATATAATGGAGTAGTAAATATTTCCAATTAGCTTTAGTGTCATAGTCCTCAAAACCTGATGCATTTATGTTAATATAAAAGCGTACATGGAACATTTTATCATGCATTAGAGATTTTAATCAGGTAATCTGCATGGCATCTGGAAACCTAAGCAGAGGCAAAGTCTGCTATAACAAAGGCACTGTAACAGTTCACCTTCAGTGAAGAACAATAATGCATTATTAAATTCACTTTCCTGCTCAGTGGTTACACTTAGCTGACCACAGCAAATTTGCTCTCTGCCTGGTCTTCACAAGTTGGCAGAAAAATAGATTCTGTCACATTTAACGGGTTCTGAAAATGACAGGATGCCTCTCCTGGTTTAACTATAAACCATAATCTTTCAGAAGTAAATATAATTACAAATGCCTTTTGTCACGTAGTTCTTAGGAAGGATATTATATGTGGGTTATTAGAGTAGTAGATCTCACTCTGTACTTGAATATCATTAGAAGCCAGAAATTATATTGCACAACAGCAACTTTAAAAAAAAGAATCAGATTTCTATTTTTCTTTGATCCTAAATGACATCATACTTCTTAGAAAACAAGGATACAGAACACCAAATTCTTTGAGGATGGTCAAACTGTTATCACAAGATACTACTCCTTCAACTAACATCAAAGAAAAACCTATGTTCTCTTTTGTCTGAAATAGTTTTAATCTTATTCTACGTCTCTTTCTTATTTTCTTTGTTTTACATACATCTGGCTGAAGAATTTTTTAAGAAAACTGCCTTCAACTCAGGATTCAGTGATGAAGAATTATTGATTAGGAATTCAATTAGCAAAAGTCAGCACAGTTATATACAACAGAACCTGGTTCTCTTTTGTTTCCAAGGACTTCTACCATGCTGCAAGCATGGTAAGAATCTGCTTCATATGATGACATTCACTTTCAGGTAGAGGTCTTGAACCAACACTGTATACCACTTAAGACCCAGCAAAGTGCAATTTAGGTTCCAATTAAGATCTGTTAAAGAATTTTAATTAGTTTTGTGTAGGTAACTGCTTTAGCAATTAGAAATCACAGTTTTTCTCCTGTAAGCCTTTCAATTAATCTAGTTTTCTTACAAATATTTTAGCTCTAACTTGGGAAGTATGTAGATTCATTGAAAAACAAGCCTGGATCTGTCGAAGGCTTTTTACCACTTATTTAGGTACAAAAAAAAGGTTTCTTAAGTAAGTGCTCAGAAGGAGCTTGGGTACTACAACGATACCATACCTGAAATGCACATGAAAATTAATATAGTCATTTTCTATCTAAGTGGAATTACCATCTTGTATTAGGTAGTAGTCTGTCCATAACATACTTTAGGTCCCTACACTGAAAATTCTGCAAATTGAGAAGGGATCTAATATAGCAAGAAAAGTCTGCAGCTTAAATCCACCCTTTCTGAGAACAGCAGTGCCACACTTTGGACAGGAAAACAACTGGACACTGAATGAATACTTCTGGGAGTTCTGATCACTCTCTAGAAGAGAGGTACTTTTGATCTTCTTTTAAATGTCCATAGAATCATGGAATGGTTTGGGCTGGATGGGACCTTTAAAACCTACCTAGTTCAGCCCTTCTGCCGAGGGCAGGGGCAGATTTCACTACACCAGGTTGCTTGAAACTCTGTAATCTGTCTCTGAGCACTTCCAGGAATGTGGCAGCCACAACTTCCCTGCAGAACCTGTTCCAGTATCTCGCCACCCTCACAGTAAAGAATTTCTTCCTTATGTCCAATCTAAACTTCTTCCAGCTTAAAACTGTTCGCACTTGTGCTATCAAAACTGCCCTTGGTAAAAAAATCTCTCTCTTTCTTCTAAGGCCCCTTTAGGTATTGAAAGGCTACAATGAGATGTCGCTGGAGCCTTCTCTTCTGGTTGAACAACCCAAACTCTCTCAATCTTTCTACACAGAAAAGGTATTTCATCCCTCTGATCATTTTTGTTGCCTTCCTCTGGAAATGCTCCAAAAGGTCCATGTCCTTCCTGTGCTGAGGACCCCAGAGATAGATACAGTACCCCAGGTGGGGTTCCACCAGAGCAGAGTAGAGGGGAACATCCCTTGACCTGATGGCCACACTTCTGTTTTTGTCAGAGGTGGACAGTGGTGGTGATGATGAAATTTTCCAGTTATCTATAAAACTACTTCACAACGTAGGAAAAGTTTGTTTTCCCTCTGCTATCTGAGGAAATTCAGCCACAACTAGCTAATTCAGGAATGTATTTTAATCATTCTCCCTTCTACCTATGAAGAAAATCCATGTTAAACCTGGATTTAAACTTTTGCTAAACCTGTTTCTCTGATTAGTTCCTCTGCTAGGAGCAAAGCAATGTATGAATGAACATTACTGCTTGCTTACCTGGGCACTCTCCAACACATGTGGAGTCCTAAGTTAAACCCACTACTCCTATTGCCTATCTACAACAAAATATTGCAGTACGGTGGGGACTGGACCAGTCTTTTCCTTCCAAAAGAACGCCATAACCACCAAATTTCACTTGCAACCACACTAATGGTCCCTTTAGCCATACACAGCCATACAGAGGGTCAGGGATTAAAGGCTGCCAATGCTACTTGCTTCTTATACTAAGTTCCTGGCTTAACTTCACACTAACCTAACACTCCAAGACAGATGTGCTCAAATGACTGTGCAAAGTAATGTGGATATAAGCTTTTTCATACCACTCAGATCTTGAGATGAGACAAGCTTCTGTCATCTTCTGTGTGTCAGAATACCCACAGAATTTCTCCTATGGGATCCAATGAAAACTGGATTATGTTACATAAACTGGAACCACTTTACATAACTGAGAGACTTAGGATTCAGTCAGCTACTTTGTAATGGCATGGCATTGAGTCACCTTTCACTTTCAGGGCACGTAAAATTTTCACTAACCTAACCTAATGAATTTAAATATGAAAATGATAGCCCCTCTCCAGATGCAGATAAACTTGGGTGAAAAAATAATAGCATTGTATTTAAATTATAACCATAGTCTTTGCTTTATATAGCATTTTGAAAGATGCTAGGTTTGTCTGAATCCATAAATATTGTCAGAGTTCTGCATTCACATACTAATTCCAGTTCCTATGTTTGGGTTTTTTTTTTTAAACAGCAAAGTAATATTCAGGGGTTTTTTTGTTTGGTTGGTTTTTTTTTCAAAAAACCCAAAGGTAGTAATTTCACATCTTTAGTAATACTGGTATTAATAAGTTTACAGGTTATGGTGGATAATGAATATTCAGTCACAGAAGCTAGTCCTTCCTCTCCTGATCCCTGCAAGTATATTCAAGCATTGCAATCTGCACTCTTGAGTAAAGCATCCCACTGGTTTCAATGGGAGAGCAGATACGGGTAATCTTTCCAGTGACTGCAAATGTTTGCAGGGTTAAAAACTATGCCTACTTTGGAAAAAAAAAAAAAAAAAACCAAAAAAAACCCAACAAAAAAAACTTGCCTAGATCTTGGAAACCCTCCCAAAATCAGAAGGAATTTATAACAGGGACTCTAGCATTCATCCACTGTTTTGATGTCCAGAACCCCCAATAACATCCAAATAACCTCAGATTTTGGCTATTTATCCTTCTATACTGGTAAAAGGGTTGCAACAGTTTGAATCTTTGTTGGCTAATCTAGTTTGATAGAATCACAGAATAGTAGTTCCATAGTTTAAGGATAACTAAGTTTAAGGATATGTACAGTTCTTGGAAAAACATCAGGAATGCTAGTACAATGTCCTAGCACATAGAATCATAGAATAATTAGGGTTGGAAAGCACCTTGAGATCATCAAGTTCCAACCCCCACTGCCATGGACAGGGGCGACCCATACCAGACTATGTTGCCCAAGGCTCTGTCCAACCTGGCCTTGAACACTACCAGGGATGAAGCATTCACATTTGCCACCATTTTAGGCAACCTGTTCCAGCGCCTCACCACCCTCACAGTAAAGAACTCCTTCCTTATATCCAATCTAAACTTCCCCTGTTGAAGACTGAACTCATTACCCCTTGTCTTATCACTACAGTCCCTAATGAAGAGTCCCTCCCCAGCATCCTTGTAGGCCCCCTTCAGATAATAGAAAGCTGCTATGAGGTCTCCATGCAGCCTTCTCTTCTTCAGGCTGAACAGTCCAAACTCTCTCAGCCTGTCTCCATATGGGAGGTGCTCCAGTTCCCTGATCAGCCTCATGGCCCTCCTCTGGACTTGCTCCAGTGGCTCCATGTCCTTCTTACATTGAGGACACCAGAACTGCACGCACTGCTCCAATTGGAACCTCACAAGAGCAAAGGGGTAAGGTCACCTCCTTCGACCTGCTGGTCATGCTCCTTTTGATGCAGCCCAGGATACACCAAATTTCTACGCTTTCTAGACTCTAAGGAAGGATTTCTAAATTCTTTTATAGATCATTTTACCTATATAAGTAGTGACCCATTATTATTTTTCATTGTAAATGCTTGCAGAATTCCTCGAAGGAAATTTCTAGTAAACAAAGAATTTTCAGAGCAGTAAAACTCTGCAAGCCTTTCACACTTTCTTGAAATTCCTATCAATGTGCAAGAGATAACCAAGAAACGGTGCTCAGCAAATACGTTTTAAAAAAGGAGAGCAGTTATCTGAGATAACTGAAAGGAAAGTGAGGGGTAACAACTTATTAAACTAACTTAATTGCAGGTAATCATTTGACCATGTCTCAGATTTAATTATATTAGCTTTATTATCTGGTTTTGAATTATATCGATCATAGATGGAATATAGTTTCTAACGTAAGTGCTGTCTCATCAAACTGTAGTCTCTTCTTACCTTAAAGAAGCAGTCCCAGTTGTCTCGCTTAAATATTGAAATTCCTGGACAATCAAAATAGGGAAATAAGCACCTCTGAAAACCTGCTCAGGGAAAGCCAGTTTGCCCCATTTAGGCACCTTCCTATCTCAATTGTATGTACAGGCTCCCAAGTGCTCCCAAAGGACAGACCATCTGCCTAAGTGAGGAGTTTGCCTCTCATTTGCTTTCCATGTACGGGGAATCAGTCATAAACATTGGGCAGCTTTATGCACCTGCCTTCGTTTCTGATTGTGGGTGATGAGCAGAAATGACTGTAATGCTCTGGTCCTCCTCTTCCACAAGAGTCCAGTAGCTTAAAGACTGGCTCAATAAATGAGACACTTCAATTCTAGCGGGGAGACTGAATTCCTGTTCTTAAAAACTGTCCTCCTGATTAAGCCATAAGCTACTTTATGTACATTTTACCTCTCTCTAGAAATTCAGGCACTGAGAACTTAAGAATACAAAAAATGTTTACAAAAATGTTTACAAAAATGAGTATATATATATATCTTACAGAGTTTTTCATGCTCTGATTTAACAGCATACAACTAGTTTAGTCAATACATGCAAATCACCAAACACTGCTAAATACTTTTTACTAACCTCCTACAAATTGACAGTATTAATTCTTCTTGTATTAACTTCGTTGAGCTTAACTTGGCGTATTTGCTCAAAAACTGTTTCACAGAAAAGGAAATGATCTTATAGCTGGCCAGAAAAGAAACTGAGAA
>NC_088887.1:85845194-85920194 GCF_037157495.1 Lathamus discolor | reverse complement strand
ATTTATGTATTACCTTTCTAGTGTTGTGTTGCATTCAAAATTGAGGATCAGCAAAAACCCCAAAATGCTAACTTTTAATAAGTATATTAAATATCAGTATTCAGAGTTCTTATGCCATCATCATTACTATGTGCAAGACAAGGGAAAAGATGAAAAATATTTTATAACTCTGCAGTAGGTAATGACTTGAGACTGCAGGACCTTACTAAACGAAAGCTCAACCACCAAGCAGTGATTAATTGGGAAGTTGTAAGACCTGTCAGCTAAGCATAGTTTTATTCTTTCTCTGGACCAACCAACTTTAACCCAAGACATCCTCTTTGCCATTATGATGTCACCTTCAGTTCTATACCATGCTGGCTGTACTGTTCATTTCCTCCTTCTAAAAGTCTTCTGAAAAATATAGCTTGGAGAAGCTCAAATTTGGCTTTTAGTTATACCTAGTCTGCTTGGGAGTTTTGTGGCCAAGAACACCTGACCATCTCCTCCAAAATTCTGAAGAATCAGTGTAAGTCTCATGTATACCATTAGCTCTCAAGAAACATTAGAGATATGACTGATCTCTAAAACCAAAACTAAAGAGGTTTTTACCAGAAATGGGTGAAAGAGAAGCAGACATAAATGCAAAATTTTTCCTGACTCAGTTCATTGGGATCTTAGCCAACCTTTTGAAATGCAAAGACAGACCTGTTCAGAGGTGTGAAATCTGTGACTTTTTTTTCTGCAAAGTACCTTCTTAAATAGCAGAAAGAAAAAATTGATGCAAATCACCCAGATATTAGATGCAGTGTTTGAAGTGGAGAAGCTTTTTTAACTAAAGAAAGTAGAAAGGAAGGAACAAATCAGAATTGCTTCTGATTGAACTATAAGAGTACTGCTCCATCTCAGAGGAAAAAACCAAACTCTTCACTTAGGGGAAGAAGTACCTCTGAGAATTCAATGTGGCCATACATTACATACAACAATAACAGAATCTGTAATAACCATGTTAATTCTCAGAACAAAAACCTGGAAAAGATCATGTGGAGACAGTGTGGCAAAAAATGGTTGCATGAAGTTAATTAAAAAAAAAAAAGGAGAAAAAAAGCTAGTAATTTTATATAAATTACCCATCCTACTTGCAAGGAAATGCTATCTATGTCTAGGTTGCAATTCTCAGTTAAGGCTTTTCAAAACAGATTTTTTTGGCATTTTGCATTTGAATAAATTAGATAAACCTAATTGCACAGCAGGTTATTAGCACTTTTGAAATAGTTCCTTCAAGTGGAAGACATTCTTAAAATTTTGCTGTGAGCTCTCTTTTCTGTAACAGTAACCATAAGTATGAATGGGTAGAAATGAAGTCTAGGAGATAAAAGTTTTCCTCCAATAAAGCCAGAACACTCTGTATTTTCAGGAAGAATTTGTATGACTCTATATTCCCTTTAAATTCACAAAATAATTCTCTGCTTCTTAATGTCTTCTGAATTCAATTCTAGTGCATCTAGACACATCACCTTTTCTTTTTTTCTTCTCCTGCAAATGCATTTTTTTAACTAGCAAAATGGAAATCTTAAAGGTAACTACCATAGAGAAGCAGAATTGTATGTGGCTGATAATGGTGCTATGGGATATATCTCCTCTTAGTGGGAACAGCCACAACTTCATTAACTTCACTTCCTATAACATATCTTTTCTAGCAGCAAAACCAAAGGGAACTAATGACTTACAAAACATAATGCGGTAGCCTGATTAAAAAAAACAAACCAAAACAAAACACAGACATCCTTTTAACATCTAATCAATTACATCTTCTGTTTAACAATTCATTAAAATAAAAATTAAACTGAGCACACAAACTATTTCAAATAGGTTTTAGCTCCCTCCACCCCCATGTAATAAAGACCAACAAAGACTAGAATGAGTAGAGTCCCTCAGGGTCAGTGCTGGAACTGATCTTGTTCAACATCTTTGTCAGCAACATGGACAGTGGGATTGAGTGCACCCTCAGCAAGTTTGCTAACAACACTAAACTATGTGGTCTGGCTGATAAGATGAAGGGAAGGGATGCCACCCAGAGGGAACTTGACATGCTTGAGAGGTGGGCTGATGCCAACCTTATGAAGTTCAACAGTGCAAAAGGCAAGATCCTACACCTGGGTCGAGGCAACCCCAGGCACAGCTACAGAGTGGGCAGAGAAGAGATTCAGAACAGCCCTGTGGAGAAGGACTTGGGGGTGCTGGTTGATGAGAAAATGAACATGAGCAAGCTTCAGTGTGCGCTCGCACCTCAGAAAGCCAACCGTATCCTGGGCTGCATCAAAAGGAGCGTGACCAGCAGGTCAAAGATCCTGCCCCTCTACTCTGCTCTTGTGAGACCTCATTTGGAGTATTGTGCACAGTTCTGGTGTCCTCAACATAAAAAGGACATGGAGCTGTTGGAGCAAGCCCAGAGGGCCACGAGGCTGGTAAGGCGACTGGAGCACCTCCCATATGAAGATAGGCTGAGAAAGTTGGGGTTGTTCAGCCTGGAGAAGAGAAGGCTGCGTGGAGACCTCATAGCAGCCTTCCAGTATCTGAAGGGGGCCTATAGAGATGCTGGGGATGGACACTTCATTAGGGATTGTAGTGATAGGACAGGGGGTAACGGGTTAAAACTTCAGCAGGGTTGATATTAGATTCAGGTTGGATATTAGAAAGAAGTTCTCTACTGTGAGGGTGGTGAGGCACTGGAATGGGTTGCCTAAAGAACTGGTAAATGCTTCATCCCTGGTAGTGTTCAAGGCCAGGCTGGACAGAGCCTTGGGTGACATGGTTTAGCGCGAGGTGTCCCTGCCCATGGCAGGGGGGTTGGAACTGGATGATCTTAGGGTCCTTTCCAACCCTAACTATTCTATCAATCTATGACTCTATAAACACTATTCTAAGGTCTAGTACAAGAAGGACACATAATGACCATTGAAATGATAAACACACAGAAAAAAGAACCAAAAGAAGAAAAAACTTTCAGGGAACTGTTTGGGGCACGAGGCAGAGGGGAACTGTACATGCACAGTTGTTTCAATACATTGAAAATAAATCAGATCTTTTGTCCACATGTAACTCTTTTGAGCCTATTCAGTCAGATACATCCATGCATTTAAGTCACTGTAAATACAGAACAGCCAGTATGCATACATGCAATTGGGCTGCAATGAGTCCAGTTCACCTGGGATGTGGAGCTGATATTCACATATCTGTCTAGTGAAAACTGTACAGCAAATCTTTCACAAATTGTGTCAAAACTGCTAGTACTACCCTAGCACAATAAAGGTCCCTAGTAGCAAACAAACCTGCAGAAGCACCCCACTGGAGGATGGCTTAGTGAGAGTCTCTAGAAATATCTAATACTTTGCTAAAAATAATAAAAAAATAAATAAAATTGGAAGTTTGTGCTACTTCTTTCTGCATACACATACTATTCATGTCTTCTTCAATAATATGAAAGGCTTCTGTGTTCTCTATGCAACAAAATGAGGTGTTTTCTGGCTTCTTAGTAAATAACAACCCATTAAGAAAAAAACCTTGCAATTTCATTTTTCACCTTTGTAGTCCATTAACTGTAATAGCTTTTAATGTACTTCAAGCATTCTTGAGCCTAGTGGCTGAGTGAAAAGACACACCAACAACCAGAGTGTCAAAAGGTTATTTTGGTGATACCAGCTTTGTCGAACCTTTCATTTACTGGATCTTTATATTATCTGTCATAGGTTACAAATTTGACTACTACCTGTTTAGGGTTTAACAAGTATTTAAAGCGCAAATCAAGATCTCTTTCACAGTGCACTAGATGATGTATAAATTCATAGCCTGAATTCAGTAACTTAAGGAATTACCAACTAAAACAATCCCTTTGTGTATATATGTATAAAAAAATTAAAACTAAGAGATAACAATATGTTTACACAAGCAGCTGGACAGTAGAACTGTGCAGGAAAATTCCTCTGTACATCAAGTAAGTAACAAATGTCTTTAAAAAAGCTCTTTCCCAGGGGACTAAATGAAATCGTAACAGACTAGAAACAGAACTTAAGCAAAGATCTGGATCATTTGTTAACTTTCCTAGAGGACAGCTCATCCATGCTAAACATTTCTTTGATTTATTTATATTTATAAAATATACTCATATGTGTTTCTAAATTTATTAAGGTAAAACTGAACATTAAATGAAACTGAAAATGTGCTGGCAGTGTGCACTTGCAGCCCAGAAAGCCAGCCATATCCTGGGCTGCATCAAAAGGAGCATGACAAGCAGATCAAAGGAGGTGATCCTACCCCTCTGCTCTTGTGAAACCTCACTTGGAGTATTGTGTGCAGTTCTGGTGTCCTCAACATAAAAAGGACATGGAGCTGTTGGAACAAGTCCAGAGGAGGGCCACGAGGATGATCAGAGGACTGGAGCACCTCCCGTATGAAGATAGGCAGAGAAAGTTGGGGCTGTTCAGCCGGAGACGAGAAGGCTGCGTGGAGACCTCATAGCAGCCTTCCAGTATCTGAAGGGGGCCTATAGGGATGCTGGGGAGGGACTCTTCATTAAGGACTGTAGTGACAGGACAAGGAGTAATAGGCTTAAACTTCAACAGGGTAAGTATAGGTTAGATATAAGGAAGAACTTCTTTACTGTGAGGGTGGTGAGGCACCAGAATAGGTTGCCCCAAAAACGCTCCATCCCTGGCAGTGTTCAAGGCCAGTTTGCACTGAGCCTTGGGCAACATCGCCTGTGTGAGGCATTCCTGCCCTTCATGGCAGGGGGGTTAGAACTAGATGATTTTAAGGTCCTTTTCCAACCCTAACCATTCTATGATTCTATGATTCTAAGGTGAATGAGCATGCTTGATATATATTTACACTATTTATATCTGACGAACAGGGGTAGAGCAATTGATGTCATCTACCTGGACTTGTGCAAAGCGTTCCGACACTGTCCCACACGACATCCTTGTCTCTAAATTGGAGAGACATCAATTTGATGGATGGACTACTCGGTGGATAAAGAACTCGCTGGATGGCCGCATGCAAAGTATTGGGGTCAATGGCTCAATGTCCAACTGGAGACCAGTAATGAGTGGTGTCCCTCAGGGATCAGTGCTGGGACTAGTCTTGTTCAATGTATTTGTTAGTGACATGGACAGTGGGATTGAGTGCGCCCTCAGCAAGTTTGCTGATGACACCAAGCTGTGTGGTTCAGTTGATATGCTGGAGGGAAGGAATGCTATCCAGAGAGACCTTGACATGCTTGTGAGGTGGGCTGATGCTAACCTTATGAAGTTCAACCATGCCAAGTGCAAGGTCCTACACCTGGGTTGGAGCAATCCCAGGCACAGCTACAGGTTGGGCAGAGAAGAGATTCAGAGCAGCCCTGTGGAGAAGGAATTGGGGGTGTTGGTTGATGAGAAAATGAACATCAGCTGGCAGTGTGTGCTTGCAGCCCAGAAAGCCAACAGTATCCTGGGCTGCATCAAAAGGAGCGTGACCAACAGGTCGAAGGAGGTGATCCTGCCCCTCTACTCTGCTCTCATGAAACCTCACTTGGAGTATTGAAGCCAGTCCTGAACCCAGTCCTGAACCCAGGACATGTGTGCAGTTCTGGTGTCCTCAACATAAAAAAGGACATGGAACTGTTGGAACAATCCGGAGGAGGGCCACGAGAATGATCAGGGGACTGGAGCACCTCCCGTATGAAGACAGGCTGAGAAAGCTGGGGCTGTTCAGCCTGGAGAAGAGAAGGCTGTGTGGGGACCTCATAGCAGCCTTCCAGTACCTGAAGGGGGCCTATAGGGATGCTGGGGAGGGACTCTTCATCAGGGACTGTAGCGACAGGAGATGGGGTAATGGGTTAAAACTTAAACTGGGGAAGTTTAGATTGGATATAAGGAAGAAATTCTTTACTGTGAGGGTGGTGAGGCACTGGAATGGGTTGCCCAGGGAGGTTGTGAATGCTCCATCCCTGCCAGTGTTCAAGGCCAGGTTGGACGAAGCCTTGGGTGATGTGGTTTAGTGTGAGATGTCCCTGCCCATGGCAGGGGGTTGGAACTTGATAATCTTGAGGTCATTTACAACCCTAACTATTCTATGATTCTATGATTCTATATTATAAAGGAATTTAGTGCTCATAATGCACAATGAATATCTAACTATATAGAATGACATATTATTAAATCCCAGCTTGATGCATGACTGCTAACAGTAAAATAGAATTCTAATTTTGGAATATTTAAATTATTTTCCATTTTGCACAAAGGATATTTTTGAATTTTAATATTCTATTCTGTAAGATATAAGCCAGAGTTCTCAGATTGCTCATGTCTCTACAGGGGAACATAAAATAAAAACAGAGAGAAAGACTGGGACTCTTTAATATGTGGATTTGATAAAGTTAGACCTTAATTGCTGCTATCATAGTAGTCAAGGAGCAGTTATTGTTGACTATGTGAAAATAACTTAAGAAATTTCCATTAATATTATAGTTTAAAAGCTCTTCTGAAAGAAATAGTTTAGCTTCCTGTGTGACCATGGTGAATATTTTATATTTTGTTGTAGAAAACAGCATGCATATTTTCAACAAGAGAGTGTCCTTCCCATAACACCTCAAATAACATGTTCGATTTAAAATGTAAGCATGACATTCAGGCTTCATTTGCTGTTGGTGTCAATCTAAAAAAAATATAAATTGATGCGGACAGAAAATTCTAATCTGATGCCCTAGGGCCAGATCCAATAAAACACTTAAGCATCTAAATTTGGTGTTAAAGCAAATAACTTTTATGTGTTTGTCGTTGTGTCGTCCCCCCCGTCCGCCCCCCAAGGGAATCTTGGGGTGAAGTGAGCTGCGTCTTACATCCTTACAGTGTTTAGGGTAGGGATGATAGGCAGGCACCAGGTTGCCCAAACCAGGTGCTGCAAACTGGGATCTAATGAAGTTAAAAAGTAGGACTATAGTCTGTCTAAAGTCAACAGAAAATCATATGCTTCTACCAGGAGCTAGTAAATAGAGAAACTCTGGCAATAGGACTATGCTATAAATTCCACCTTGCAGCCCCCACATGGCCAGAGCCTGGGTCATATGGGCAAAAGTATACTCATAAAATATACTTCCTCTTTTACACAAAGGACAGTGTTTAAGGATACTGCCCAGAAAACATGTTACAGATTCAGTTCTTTCTTTGCTCTACAAGGAATTAGGGGTGCGTGTTTAAGTCATTGATTATTCTGAACTCTTCTTTTTTTTTTTTTTTAAGCACTTCAGATCAATGAGCAAAAAGAGGATTAGGATTCAGCAGTCTAGTCTTTAGGTTCTCTGCTAGTTCCTCTATTCTATGCTATTTCCATATTTAACAGACAGAATCACTGAATAGCTGAATGAGTATTTAGCCCCATAAAACCATCAAAACCACAATTTTTGCACACACTGGGAGATCTGCAGGACCTCAGATAACAGCTAAGCAGGATAAGACATAAAATATACCTTGCCAAAACTGAGAGACTATCTAAAGCAAAATCTTGTAGTCATAGAAAAGACCCGAGAAGACTCAGAGCCTTAATTTTAACTTAATAAAAAAAAAAAAAAAGGATCTTTTCTAATATGACTTCTGTACCTCACAAAAGTCCTTCTTGCGAAATCTGACCTAATAAAACCAAATGTGCATCATCAAACACTCCATAATTACAGGTTACAAAATCAGATACTTGGTTTTGTTGATGGCTGTCAAGTACTTGAACTGGTATCATATACTTGAACTTACCTCTTTCTTCCCAGGATCATTTGCAGTTCTACAGCCTCCTTTCAGTAAAATTCAAAAATCTGCTATGCTTTAATAGGGATAAAATCCTGGAAATCTAGGCTAATTGACTTCTCTGGCCATACAGAAAATGACATTTTAAGTTACACAGAACTATCGGGCAGACATGCTCTGCACTGTATCCTGTAGTCCTCCCTAGTCCAGACGAGGAACCTGGCTGGACCACAGCATTACCCTTAGCAAAGATAAGTTTTCTCCTCATGGAACCCAGCGAGTGGGTAGAACTTCAGATGTATACATTTGGTCTTGCTCCATCATGAAGCTAGGACATGGCCAAGTTCCACATCTGGAGTCAGCAGCTAGAAAATGTTCACAACACCTACGGGTTACACAGGGTCTTTCATAACAGAAATTCTTCCTGGTTTCCTGCAACAAATATTGACCTAAAGCCTGATACAAACTTTCCACTTTTAATTGACAGCGAATCAGACCCATAAAACCTAATGCGATTCTTGGTGGCATAATGACAACCTGACTCAAATGTAAGGTGAGGTCACTCAAGACTGCACACACCAGAACCTGAGAACAGATTTTGAAGACAATCTAAAGGCAAATTTAAGAAAATAGATAAAACTAGACAAGAGATTACTGGTAGCTTAAACTCCTCTTTGCCACTAATAATAATTCTGACTGAATTTTGAATAAAATGCATGTGATATTTGAAAGCCTGAATGCCCTCAAACTGTTATTCAGTTTGCAAGTGCCAACAAACTGTTTCTAAATATATTATTACATTATGTTGCATGGACTGGGTAAATTAGCTCCTTTGGTTTATGTTTATAACAGTAAAATGTTATTTTCTTTCCTGTTTTCAACTCATAGATCAGGTCAGAGAAATGATTCACCCCTCTGACATATGTTAAGTCTTTTCAAAATTTAGTATGTTGATCAGTTGCCTCTGATATAACTTTGTTCCTCCTTTAAATTCTCTGTTGGCTGTAAATAAATTGTTCCCTGATTTCAGATTAGTTGAGAGATTTTTTTGTCTTTTCAGTTTTTTTAATGGAAAAGGAGAAAAGAAGAGAAAAACCAGGGCCTTCTTTACCAGACAGGATTTCCCATGTTCAATTAAAAGCCATTTAGTTGAAGCTAATAGATTTCTGGCAACAAAAGTGGCTTAGAAGAAAACACAATAATGCTTAAATTCTTCATGATACTGAATTAGAACTCCTGTTTTCCTCTTTTTCTTCTGAATCAGATAGTGAAGGCGATTATGTTTCAAAAGCAAGAGTACCAACTCCTGTATATGCGTGTTTGCATTTATAAATACGGTTTCGTTCCAAATGATTTGCAGTGGTAAGCAAGAGTTTGAAAATCTGATTGCAAGCTCACAATGACAGAAGTAGATAATTACTATCTCCACAACTATCTGTAAGTTAGATCACTTGTTTTAATACAGATTAGATAAGTATTAAAGTTACAAGATTGGTATGAGAGACATGATAAATGCAGTCATGACAGAAAACAATTTTTAATTTAGTATACCCTATCAATCTAGATAGCCCATGAATATTTGCCATTAATTCAGTAGGCTAGAACAGGAGGGGGAAAAAAGAACAAAAAATAGAAGGTTTGACCTAAACAAGGACTGAAGAAAAAAGAATTCTCAGCAGTTTTACTGAGAACAGATCTTGCAAAAATGTGAACGGGCAACAAACTGGAAAATACATTTGGGTTACCATCAGAAATAAACCCTTCAAAAAAATTGAATGACATGCATAAATAGGAGCAATTCTTAATATGTACTTCTCTTTGCAGGATTTACCAGTCTGATTACACTTAAATGAGTAACTTCAAAGGCTGAAATAAAATCATTTATGGAAATTCAAAACAAACCTATTTGATCACATCATACTTCACAGCAGGGATACAATTTGCAGGGGCTGAGTGAGGGCATAGTATGAGCTAAAACAGGTTGTGTGTGCAATGAACCAAACTAAATGGTTTATATAAAAGAAATGTTGTTTCCATTAATTTTTCTAGTAATCCTATTAAAAATGCCACCTGTCCAGAATAGAATTGCCCAGATTTTAATTCTTTTTCATATCTCAGTGTTCAAACACAAGGCAGAGAAGGTATCATAGCTATAAAAACATGGCCCAAAATGTCTTTTTTTTTCTGAAATCCGTATTACTGCAGCAGTTTCCCCAGCTCTGTTTCTACGCCTACCTATTATACCTTTTACTTTTTCTCTTGTGCTTAAAGAACTCATTTTTCTGAGAAGCTCAAAGAATATTTTTTCAATGGATATGTCAGATTTCTAACTTCTCTTTAACTAAAACATTTTTAGTCTGCAATTCACATATAAGTAAATATAACATCAATTTACCTTTTAAAATTCCACCACCACCCCTCCAAAATCCCCTGTAACAACCCTGAACAGAAAAAAAACTTTGAATACCAACAGAGATGAAATGGTGTCATAATCAGCATAAGTTCATGTGGACTATTCACCTAGATCAAACACTTTGGTCATATACTCAATTAAATTTAAATCCCATTATATAATGTGTACCAGCCTCATTTTATGCAATTGCCTAATTTAATGGCTTGGTATTAGCCTTTTTCCTTTTTGCACACATGGACTAATTTTCACGGTGCTCAGTCCCTTCGGGAAGTAGGTCATTAAAGTCAACTGGATGGAGAGAGAAACTTAATACCTAAACGTTGTTGTAGAAGGGTCAGCAACACAACAGTAATGTAAAACTGTTTTTCACTCATCCTTCTTTGTAATATTTATGAAAATCCACCTCATTTAAATATTGTTCATTAATCTCAAGGACCACAAAGTAGAAGAATCAAGGAAGCTATCATTCTGTTATAATTTAAATTGCGAAGCAAAAAGCAAACAAGCAAAAGATCCCATTTAAAAAAATAAAATCACAATTATAATACTATTTAGCTGTTGAGACAATACTTGTTTTACACACAAACAGTAGAATAATGATACTCATATTACCTTTCTCAATGTGCATTCTTTTTGTCTCATGTCCCACGTCATGACCAGCCAGATCTCCCTCTTTAGGTCCAGGCAGGACATTAGGCGACAAACCCATCAGCATTTGGTTCATAGATAGCCCGTTCTGATGGACAGCTGCTAGACACAAGTGCAGGCAGAAAGAAAATCAGCTGTTACATTAACAATACACTTTTGTACTTAGTTTATGTAGTTTTCCTCTTAATTATGCCGGAATTCTAACAACCACAAAGTTACTTCATTTGTGCTATCAGCATCCATAGAGCAAGACAGTTTCTTCCTGTTAATTCTGATTAAAAACAATTAATTTTAAAAAAGAAGAGTTCAGTATCTTTGAACAAAGTTGGACTTAAAAGTATTTTCTTGTTTATTTAACAAGAACTGAAATGCAAAATGAAGCAAGCCCCAAAAGCACAGAAGGTTCTGAGTTACTTACTTTTTTTAGTTAGTTAGCTGTAAAAAAAATCTTGTGTATCAGTATTCCCAATATGCAGCTCCTAACTTCCCTAAATAAATCATTGTGGCCTTCCAGGTGATAAACACGTTTTCAAATCCACTGTGCAACAGTAGGATTGCTTATTTGCTAATCAAACAGCTTGACAAGATCTTTCCAACAGGTCTCAAACACCTTCATGACTCAAAGCACACCTCAGAAATGCATACAGGGTGGTTTATATCCCTATGCTTTTATCCTGAAAAACTGTATTTGCAAGAGGTTTATGCTATTTTTAATAAAGCATTTGTTTATATACAACCCTTATTTCTGTAGCCTACATCTTACTCTTGCTGGCACCACAAAAGCAGATGTACTTAAGGTGTGATGTTAGCAATCAGGTAAGAGAGAAAAAAGAGTTGTTTTATAAATAAATAAGATACTGAAATGATCCAGTATTTAAGGAACTCTGTTATGCTCACAATGGAATAAACAATGTGCAAAGGTCCTGCTCCTCTCTGCTGGTAAGTAAGCAAAGTAAGCTGAATTCGTTTAAAAAAAAAAAAGTGTCATTCATTAGGAAAAGCAGTAAGTATCTATTTAACTTTTTTTTTTTTTTTTTAACAGAACAATAGAAAAGGTCTGCCATGTTTTGTTATGTTTGGTTTGGGTATTTTTTAGTATAATAATAATTTTTTTAAACAACCCCTAAATTACAGATCCAGGTTTATAAGATTTTTTTCCAGAACTTTCCTTACGAACTCTTTGGTAGGTTGACCCTGGCTGGATATCAGGTACACACCAAGCCACTCTATTGCTTCTCTCCCCAAGACAGAGAGAAAAATATAACAAAAGGCTTGTGGGTCAAGCCTAGGGAAATAGTCAGGTCACAATATATGGGATGCCAGTTTAATCTGCAATCTGAATCGTCCAAGTGATAAGAAAACAGAATTTTCAGCTTGTCATGGTCAGGGCTCATTTCTTTTCTTTGGTAAGTCATTTTTCATCACATAGTAATGAAAGATCTTTCATCAGAAGGTCAATGAAGAGTCAGCTTCCTAAGTCTGTAGAGAGCCTGAAAGGAGGCAGTCTAAAAGATGCATGTGCTGCTTTCTAATCAACATGACTATGTATTTCGTATAGGTTTTTCTTGGCTTTCTATCTGCATGCCACATCCTCTCGTTTCACCTACTAACAAATTCCACTGTGGGAAGATGCCCTGAAAGCACAAAAACCTGCAATGGAGCAATAATAAAAGGAATGGACAAACACAATATGAATTTAAGTAAATATCCATAAAATCTGTATACCACCTTAATTTCCAGGCTTTTGCACTGGAATATCATAGAACTCATGGCTTTTGCCATGTAATATACATCCTGCACTTGGAGCCTTGATAAAAATGGTATCACTCTGAGACACTATGGTTTAATTTCACTCCATCCCTTGTGAGCTATGAGGTGACAATACTCTCTGTATCTTATTTCTCGCCACTCCAAATTTTTACATTAAAAAAAATTATGAAGTACACACATTTTTTATTGATTTAACCTAATTCTTCTCTTTACCAAGCAATTCTACCATGCAAAATGTTGCTTATGAAGTCAGATTCAATTTAGAAATCAAACCAGAGTAACCAGATTAAATAAAACTCAATTTCTTTAAAAAATGTTTACACTATATGTTCAGTTCTAAAACTAATCTAGCAAATTGCTTCTCAGCTGCAATTCTGTATATCATAGCTCATATCTTTATGCTTAATATGACATGATGGCAGTTTATACCAGTACCCGTTAATGTAGCATCAGATATTATGATACTGTAAACTGGGGAACATAATGTTGGGAGATAGTTATTGCAGCTGAACTTCGGAACATGATACATTTGAGATCTATTTAAGATGAGGGCATTTTGATTAGAAAAACCAGCTGCACCTAATCAAATTTGAAGTGGTGACAAGGAGAAGAATGTGACCTACGGATTCTGTCTGAAGAGCTCTCAGTCCGTGCAGGAGAGCTGGACACACTGCTGCTTCGATGAGAGGATGGATGGCTGCCAGGTCTTCGGCCCTCTTCAAGAGAAGGAGCAGGAGAAGGGCTATCTGGAACACGTTCCTAGACCCCACAAAAAAATAATTACAGGGAAAAAAGGAATGTTAAAACAAAATTCTGTTTTCACTTCACTAAAACGTACCTTCCTTCTAAATGACAACCTATTCTTTCCACTGTGAGGTGTCCAGGATTTGCAGGGTATTCTCAAAGCGAACTTTGCAATTTTAGGATGCTAGACCTTACGTTTTAGTATGCAATGTGAGCACTGCTCATCCTGTCATGCTTTAGGCTGATTTCTGAACTACTTATAAAAAATAATTATAAATAATTTGTTTTGATGGTTTTTAATTCTTCTTCCGCACCCCCCCCCCCCCCCCACTTCTATCAGGATGCTGTTGAATTGGAAGTATACATTTTGGCTTGTAGACATTAGCCTTATTTTTGTAAATAAATAAAGATCAGATGCTGTTGCGTCTGTTACAGTTGATGCTGAATTTTACTCCATATTTTAATTTCATAGGGATTTCTTGAGCAACTGTATCTTATGGAACTGCTATGGATCATAAAGAAAATACAATCTCCCTAAACTATACCAGTAACTGATGTAAGTCCAAATATCTGCATATACCATGAAAACAAACCTGAAATTAACCATATTTTTTGTAACAGCGTGGCCATATCACTGGCCATATCACTATTTCAAAATGGGGAAGAAACACCCATTCATGATTTTCTCCCCAGGGGAATGACTGGCATGGTAGCCAGGAGGAGCTTTGATGTACTTCGAGATGTTCCTTGATTCTGAAAATTAGAGCATGAGGACTGTGATGATTTGAACTGCACTTCTGTTATGTGAGAACCATCGGTATGTAGTGGATAGAAATATCTGACATTTACACAGACCTTTGACAGAAACAATAAACAAAGGGAGATGAGCTCAGAACAGTCCTTTCTAGAGAATTCTCTATCTTTCCCTGCAGTTTCCTTTTTATTGCTAATAGCTCCCAAAACACCATGTCATTGCTAAAATACGTGTATATGCATGAGTTAGGTCGGTTTGATTGAACAGTGATAAAAATAAATAATGCCTACAACGGAAATCTATTGGAGGGACTAAAAATGTTAAACTAGGATTTTTTGTTTTTGGTTTTGTTGTTGCCTTTTTTTTCTTTTGATAACTGAAATACTGACTCCTAATTAAAAAAAAAAAAAACAAAAACCAAAAAACCCAACAAACCAATCCCCCAAACAACCCAAACGAAAATCAACAAATAAGCCAACAACTTGTATACACTAAACTCAATGAAAGCTTTCAGTAATGAAAAAATACTGAAAGCATGTGTTCATACATAATAGTATATGTGCAATAACACATATGAAACCTTGGTGCTGCAAATGCCTAAAAGTTTTCCTGAAAACAGCATCACATTCCTCACACACCAAATTGTTTTTGCAGCAGTCATTATTTTTCATGCACAGTAGCTGGACGAATATTTATTTCTCTGAATGCATTCTATGAAACTTACTGATACGACCGTCTATAGTAACCAAATTTGTTCCAGGTAAGCTTCATAATAAATATTTGCTAAACTTGAGATTCTGATTGCAAATGGATTCTGTGGGTCTATTGGTGGAGTGGGAGCAGACTTTCCAGAGCAATGTTTCAAGACATTTGAGTGGATACCACTCTAATAGTTGCTGGGGTTTTAAGTCAAAAACATTGATGAGGATAGTTTAACTGCATCATAGCTCTAGGCTCATTATGACTTCGATTGTGTTTATATGTCCATGAACCGGGTGTTCAAGAGGAGGATTATAATGCAGATGTTTTCAGAATGTAGAAGATTTATTTCTTTAGATTTAGGAGGATTTAAACATGCACGGCGTACAGATTTGGTATAAATTGGAACATGGCATATTTAATCATTCACTGAATATATAATTTCACTGTTTGGCATACAATGTATTGTTCTTAGAAGGGTTTCATTAAAATGAAATCCAGTGAGTGCATAAGATTTGAATACAGAGCTGCAGAGTCGATTAATTTATTTAAACAGCTTAATTTGTTTATCCTATTTATTTATGTGTGCTTTTACAGCGCATATTATGAGATGGATAGAGCAAAAGGAATGCACAGGACAACAAAACATAATTACTGCACAAACAAAATAAATAATAAGGGGTTTTTAATATATAATATGACATAGCAGACAAACTCGATGAAAAACTATATATACTGGCTTTATCAATTCATTTGTAAAATACCCTTTAACTCCAACAAAACATGGGATTGAACTATGCAGAAATTGAGAATAAATTAATTTACTAGTTTAACTATTTTTTTTATATCCTTGCTTCATAACTCCACAATCAATAATATTAGTCTATAGCAATTTTTTGTCTTTATCAAAGCTAGATGTAATAACAAATGGAAGGGCTACTAAAAATTAATTGAAATACTCTGTAGCTCTAAAAAGTCATCATGATAAACTAATGGAGCTGGAATATCAATATAAGCTGCCTTTCTTACTAGAGATTTTGTGTAGAAAAGATGGATTTTGTTTGTGGTAAAATATTACTATCACATTTAGACTTAATTTCAAAATTTTCAGAAAAGGAAATGTGCAAAATTGTGATCAATAAAGAAGTCAGATAATAGGAGCTATTATGTAACTTCTGCAAAAATGCCACTTTAATACAAGTAAGTCTACATGACACAGCAAAGAAACAGAATTTACTGCATTATAATGCTGACAACAGTAATCACGTAGGATACTGTCCATTGTCCAGTATTTTTCCTAACACTTGTCTAGTCCCAGGACAAACTTAATTCCACTTAATTAAAGATATCTCTAGAAAATCTGGTGTTGGCTTGTACTGTAGTCTCACTGCACTAATTTGTGCTGTAGGCTCATTGTCTCTCAAAACATAAGTAAAAAGAGAGAGAGATAAAATCTGAGCGACTTTGCTTTTCTAAAATTAAGCATGAGGAGGAAACTGTGCAGGGTTCAATTTGAAATCAACACATATGAATGGCAGTATCTAAATGCAGTTTTGAGACATAAGTTAGAGATGAAATTTCACAGACACCAGTATGTAGGATGCTACATGAGGGGGCCAATCTTGAGGGTAAGTTCTCTCCCATTTCAGTCAGCTGAGATAAAGACAATAAAGTCAATGGTGCCTCCTCCAAAACCAGACACTTACAGCTCAATTCAGGTGCTCACATTTGAGCCATTTGAGCCACATTTGAGATGTCCATATCAAGTTGACAGACAGGACCCACAAAAGACATGCTGCCTTCTGGAGAGGCAGCAGGATGCCAAAAACACCATCCCTGCACTTACTGGTTGATGAGCTGAATAGCTCCCATAACTATTGCCAGTATTTAAGAGAAAGCAAGAAACACAGAATTATTTATTGCTTGTAAAACGTAACCCTCACTAGCTACCTTTTTTCTCAATTTTTTGCTTCCCTATTTGTTTCTACATGTACTCACAAGTAAAACGTAGTGTGAACAATTTTAGCCATTTAACATATGGTTGACCAACTTTTCAAAATTGGTTAAGACTCACAATTAGGAATCAGGACTGGAGCCTTTATTAAGCAATGGACAACACACTCTTAAGGGCCAAATTTAAAGCACTCCTTATCTTGGTGCTCTTTACAACCAGATCCAAATCATGAATCCTAAGCATTTAAGAATCTGACATTTAATTCGTCCAAAAATGTTCCTACAGTATATGAAACTTGCCCTCTAGGGAGCTGCAATGCCCTTTCCCATACTCTTACTTCACTGACATTACATGTTACATACCTTCAATATCAAGTCCATTTCATAAATAACAGGATTTTTCCCTTGACACTGGGCAATTTTTATTATTACTGTTTTGCAAAGAACAGGTAAAAGATTTTAACTATTAAAGATTTTAACTTATGAGATTGAAGTTGTCTCTAGAATTAGCAACCACTCCAATTTAGTTCAAGAATATCTGATATCATTCACAACATAACACCGTCTTAGCCTCTCCAAGTAAAATGGAAGTATATATTTCTACACGTTTCAAATAGCTCTTTGCAAAAATTCAAAGACAAACTAAGATCTCATTCCAAAAGTTCCTTCTAAGTAACTTCCTACTAAGATTTATCTTCATATATTAGTAATGGTATCCAAAAGCCCATAAATACTTTCATCCCTACATCATATATACCTTTTTCTTCTTACCAGGTCACAACGGTAGTTAGTTATCCAATATTAGTTGGGGGGGCTGGGGGTGGGGTGAGGGGGGTTGGTGCCTCCTTTTTTTCTGCTCCAGCAAAATATTTTCATTGCTTGAAAAGTGCATTACCAAAAGTCTTCCTAAAAAATATACGAAAACATGAAGTTGATGGAGTTCAACTGTTGGTCCCTGTATCACTATTGAAAGAAGACATTTTAGGTAGTATCTGTAGGATTGATCCTTCTGCTCTTAAGAAGACAGACAAGGCAGTGATATCTCTTAGGTTCTCTCCACCATCATGTCTCAGCTTTCTCCTTTGTTCTAGTTTCTCTGTAAGATTCATCTCTTGGGCTTAGTCATCCTTTTATTTTAGTCATGGACTGAGCTCTAGACATGCAACTAAATACAGCTTTAGAGGAATACTGCCTTTAAAACTATTTGTCTGTCTTCATGCTCTTCAGTACTTAACAAACTCCTTCAAGGACGTTTGTGCTTCAACTCACTGGAGGATAAAATAACTTATTTTCAGCACTATACTTTTCAACAGTATAGGTAACTTCATACTGGGGAAAGGATAGATGACATGCTGTTTCATACACTATTAATTAGAAAAAAAAAGTAAAAAGTGTTTAATCAGAAAAAGATTTATAATATTCTGACCTTTCTAGGAAGGCACCTGCCTTCTAAGCCTTTTTGTAGTAAAATTATAATAACCTCTTTCACAATGACGAAAACACAGACTTTTTACTCTTCAATTCCTTACTGACCTATTTTGAACTTGTGTGAGAAGTATTCCAGGAATGGCTTTCTTGTAGAATGGCATACTTATTTGACATTATATTATTTGAATGAGTGAAAGGCTTGAATTACATGGGTATCTTTTGTATTCCCTCCAACAGGATATTTTGCTTTTACAGTTTCTTTTTTCTTTCAGCTTTAGTCTACAACACTATAAGACTCCAAATTAATGTTTAGTCCTAATATTTACAAGCTATTTTGGACCTATTTCTTTTTTTCTGTGCATCCTTTCAACTGAATTAATAAATTATATTTTGCCTTCTAAGTGAATATTTGATCTAACAAACAAAATACTCTTCAAAGGTATGCAAAAAAATCTACAAACCCCATGCAACATGCAAACATACAGACATGCAAAAAAATTCTCCAAATTGAATTAGCAATTTCTTAGTGGCAAGCTGGACAGACTTTTCCTGCGGTTTTCTGCTTTTTGTCTCCTCCTTTGAAAATTTAGTCTTACTTGAAGAACAACTATTCAAGCTTAAGAAGCACCACTAGGAATTAACCCCTCAAAGTGAATCCAAACTCTACATCCAGCCAAACAACAAGAATTCATCTGAATGTATGCCACTATCAGTACTAAATATGTCTACATCTGAGCTAGTCACCCCGGGCTCATTTTTTACCTGCACATTTACATTTCCAAGGTACAACTCACCTAATTCTAAAGTAGCTATCTAAAATATGTCCAATGAAGTACGCCCTAGAAGACAGCAAAGTTAATCCCATCTCTTGTACCTGGCCCCATGGCCATTTGGCATCAAATTCATCTTACACCACATTTATAGTTATACATGTGAATATGGAAACTGCCAAACAGAAAAATTTGTATTAACTACTCTATGTCAGGTGCTATCTTTAGATGTCTATTTTACATGACGCAAATTAATTCATGTGAGCATATGGCTGCTATTAGGTTCAAACTGCACCTCGGAAACATGCATGTTAAACCGAATACTAGCATTCCATATTACTAAGAAAAATACATTATTCTAAATCACAACCTACCAGACATACAGTTACAGTCCTCTAAGCCAATTATAAAAAAAGCCCAAGAAACTTGTATTAAAAGTTAAAATAAATAATTTTGATCATATAGATATAACTATAGTATAAGTTGTGGTCAATGGCTCAATGTCTGGCGGGAGACCAGTAACGAGTGATGTCCCTCAGGGATCAGCGTTGGGACCAGTATTGTTCAACATATTTGTCACTGACATGGACAGTGGGATTGAGTGCACCCTCAGATAGTTTGCTGATGACACCAAGCTGTGTGGTTCAGTTGATACACTAGAGGGAAGGAATGCCATCCAGAGGGACCCTGACACGCTTGTGAGGTGGGCTGATGCCAACCTCATTAAGTTTAACCATGACAAGTGCGAGGTCCTACACCTCGGTCGGGAGCAATGCCAGGCACAGCTACAGGTTGGGTAGAGAAGAGATTCAGAGCAGCCCTGTGGAGAAGGACTTGGGGGTGTTGATTGATGAGAAAATGAACATGCGCCAACTTCAGTGTCCGCTTGCAGCCCAGAAAGCCAACCGTATCCTGGGCTGAATGAAAAGGAGCATGACCAGCAGGTCGAAGAAGGTGATTCTGCCTCTCTTCTCTGCTCTCGTGAGAACTCACTTGGAGTATTGTGTGCAGTTCTGGTGTCCTCAACATAAAAAGGACATGGAACTGTCGGAACAAGTCCAGAGGAGGGCCACAAGGACGATCAGGGGACTGGAGCACCTCCCGTATGAAGACAGGCTGGGAAAGTTGGGGCTGTTCAGCCTGGAGAAGAGAAGGCTAAGTGGAAACCTCATAGCAGCCTTCCAGTATCTGAAGGGGTCTATAGGGATGCTGGGGAGGGAGTCGTCGTCAGGGACTGTAGTGACAGGACAAGGGGTAATGGGTTAAAACTTAAAAAAAAAGGGAAGTTTAGATTGGATATAAGGAGGAAATTTCTTTTGTAAGGGTGGTGAGGCACTGGAATGGGTTGCCCAGGGAAGTTGAGAATGCTCCATCCCTGGTGGTGTTCAAGGCTAGGCTGGACAGAGCCTTGGGTGATACAGTTTAGTGTGAGATGTCCCTTCCCATGGCAGGGGGGTTGAAACTAGATGATCTTAAGGTCCTTTTCAACCTGAACTGTTGTATGATTCTATGATTAAGCCAAAATAACGGAGTTCAGATACACTTTGGCCTAAGATTTCCTCATGCTAAAGGAAGAATAAGAAGTATGCCTATTTATATTATAATTTTTAATAAAAATAAAAAAGTTATTCTAACCTGCAAATTTCCTCTGCTATATTCAAGGTCATACAAATAGCTTTCAGATTCATATTTTCTGCTGTCATGATAAAAATAAAATAAAATATTAATTTGCTTTATAATATCCTTCAAACTTTATATGTGTATCACAATTTTCACATTTGCTTTTCAATATGTAAAAGCAGATATTTTTAGGAGCTGATAGTCTTATTTTTATTCTAGAATATTTATTGTAATGACTTCTTACTATTTAAATATTTTATATTGAGTTAAATTTCCTCTTACACGAAGAAAACTTAATTTTACTTTGTGTATCAGATAATGAGGACATGAAAGTAGCTTTACTTTCCATGCATAATATACTTTTCTTTGCAGTCAAGACAAACACGTTCAAGTAATGTCAAAATTTCTGTTTTGATTGAACAAATGTCTCTCAAAATAATAGGTTACCTGAAATGTCACACATTTTTCAGGTTAGGCATCTAAAAAGGGCATTTCTGCTAATTTAGGGTAGAAATAATTTTGCTCTTATTTCCCTTCTGTAAAACTGGTATAGCATACCCAGCTTTATGAGAATGGTGCAAATATGTACCTATCACTTTTTGCATAATACTATGCCAGTAAGGCACAAAAGTGTCCATAGAAAAACTTTTGCATTCAACACAGGATTCAGATCAGATAGGTTAAAGAAGACTGAGCCAGACATTAACTTAAAAAACAAAACATTAAAAAAAAAAAAACCACTGAATGAGGTAGTGGTTCTGTGGGTAAATACAGTATGTGATGGTGAAATTAAAATGACACTGTATTATATATGCACGGAATGCTGTCACATTACGGTTGTAGAGGCATTCTGGTATTCCTAATGTTAGTCTTACGTATTTTGAAATTCAGTGATGGTCCTTTATCACAAGCTTAGGACGTAATTTTACTCAATGCATGAAGGCACTCATCAAACAATCTTACAGTAACATCTGATATACTGATAATCTTGGAAGTTTTCTCAAGTTGATAGTACAGGAAAATTCTACTTCATTGATAACAGCAGCAAAGCAGAAGGATTTTCTCTCCAGGATGTCTAACTCTGCTTTCAAGGTGCTTTCTACTGGACTGTGTGCCAGAAAATTTTGAGAAATATTTTATCTAATCCTACAAAAAAAGTTATAATTTCTGTAAGTTATCAGTAAACTCTTCTACATTGAAATATCTTCTGATGGCCAGTATCTTTTGGTATTAAAAGTCTTCACTAAATATAAGGCTGCTCACACCAAAGTTACAGAAAACTTAAGCTGAAACTTCTGGAGTCCCTTTGCTGCCCACCCCCTCCATGGAATGAACTTGCCCATTTTCCTCTTTCAGTCTGCTTCCTTTCAGGTCCACTCTCTGAACCTGCTCACCAACACAAACATTGAAATGTAGTCTGGTCTGTCATTTCTGTATGGCACTATAATATTTATTCTCTTTGGCTATTAACTGGATGTTTTGGCAACAATTGTAGGTGAAATTATAGGTGAATTATGGGAATGATAAATTCCATCAATAGGAACACACACTGCCAATGAAAAATGAAAAAGTGAATGAACGCTAAAATAAAAATTCTTGTCAGAATAGAACTATAAACTGAGTTAGAAAAAAAAATCTGTCAGTAGCTATCTTGGTTAAATAAATTAATAGTTAATTTTGGTCTTATGCCAGTATTTATCCTTGCATGGAGTTTACCACCTGCTTTGGGCTGCATTCCCAAGCAACCTGACTCCAGGATGCCCTGGGCCTGGAGTGCCAGGGGCCCACTACCCACCTTGCCCCATCCATGGGCTGCAGCCTTGGTCACAAGGCTTGAACTCTCTCAGTTCAAATTTCTGCTATTAGGACACAAATATTTATACACACATATATAAACAAGTTATAAACAAGTATAATGCAATCAGCGCTGCGATATATTTAGAGAATTAGCAACATTTAGCCTCACAGATTTAATATGCAGTGGAAAACTACTGTGCCACTGCTCACTTTTTCAGCTGGAGGTATTGGTTTCTTTTGCTTTACTCTTAATATTTTCTGTAAGTATTACTAGAATTATATGGATAAAGTTTTTTTATTCTGGCACGCTGCTCTAAATTTTACAAAGTTGTTATTAATATGAGGTATGTCCTTCATATTTTCGTGTATTTTTCTGCTGTGTGAAAAAAGTGATGTAGTGAGACTACTAAAAAGATGAGCCTTTGAAACCATGGGCAGGTGATGAAAGCCACCTCATGTCTGAAGCATCCCCAGGTCACAGCTGTCACACTCACTGCAATTCATTGCTGTCACAATCTGCTGTCCCTGCTTGTTGTTGCTCTCCTCTTATTCATCCAACTCATATATCTAAACATTCTATTACAGAAAGACATCTAATGTTCATGTCATGTTTGAAAGGGCACAACACTCTTCTGAAATATAATTCTAAAGATTTTAGAGCTCAGAGTTCACTGTCAAATCTAAGGTGTTGCTTTGTAAGGCTTCCCTTGTAATTTTTCCTTTGTCTCATCCCCTGAACATAGCAGGATAAAATGTTTGGTTAGTACATGATCTCAGCTTTATTCCAACTTCTTATCATGAAGAAATGAAATATTGCCCGGTAATAGAAAAGCATTTGAAGCTTTGTAAGTTTAAAGATAACAGCACTGTGAACTCGGTCAATTGGAAGGAAAGGTCAGCAAGCCATCTACTGTGGCACTGTTCACAAAGGCAATTGTATTCAATGAGCCAGATTATTTATAATATGAAGACTCAGATTTTCTAAGACTTTATTTTGGGTTTTGTTACTTAATTAGATAAGGTTACTATTGATTTAATTTTCAAAGTAGGTATTTCTCAGAGGTCTAACTTTCAAGCAGAGTTTAAACTTGTAAAGATCTTGTACTCTCATTTCAAATGTACACTATAATTTCACTATGAACTCCTAGATGAGTGATTCACAGACTTTTCAAATCAACTTGTGGACACATTATCACTGAGGAAAAACATGTCAGTAAAATTAGGGTTAACAAAGGAGCCAGAAGATAAAGTAAAAGAAAACCAAAAAGTCTAAAAATGGAGCAGTAAAATAAAGGAAGAACTGATTCTAATAATAAATGGTTTTGTGAAAGACAGCAACTGCGCTATTTATCCATTCCTGTAAAAATAAAGAGGTTTGACCTTCTCACTTACATCTACTAAGATATTTATTTTGATTGTGATATAAGTTATTATTCATAAACTTTACATTGCCAGTGCAAGGTTCAAAAAGTATGCTGATTAGAGTTTCCTACTCAACTACTCAGTACATGTAATTCAAAAGAGACTAAAATCACAGCCTCTGACTATGCCTAGTGAGGAACAGGTAAATTGTCAGTGACATTATGTCTATGCCCATGGGATGAAATTTTCCTTAACAATGAACTCATGCTTTTATGTTGCTAGGATTTATATTTCAATCCTGTTCAGTACTGACCCACTCTAAAGGAAGGTGTGTCGCCTACCAGAGGCTTGGATCAGGGATGTTGCAGAGAGGCTGCCTTGTCTAGTAAGTCCAACTGACTATTACCCACTTCTAGTCATCCATGTGGGTGCTAGTAATATAGACAGCAGTAGCCTGGAGAACATTAAGAAGGACTACAGAGCCCTGGGAGAGGTGGTTAGGGGCTCTGGAGTTCAGACTGTCTTTTCGTCAATTCTCCAGGATACAGGGGAGGACCTTATAAAGGCTATGAGGATTGGTCAGATTAATTAATGGTTAGAAGCGTGGTGCCATAGTCAGGGGTTTGGGTGTCCAGAATTTGGGAGGCCAGGTTTACTGGGGGCTGGTGGAGGTGGTCTGATAATGAAGGGGAAGAGTGGTTTTGGTAGGAGGCTTGCCAGGCTGGTCAAGAAAGCTTTAAACTAGATGTGTTGGGGGAGGGGGGCATCATTCCATGCCAGCACTCCCAGTCAGTTGCCAGCACGTGTAATAAACGCCGGAGTGACGTAGAGATATTTCAGCCTCTCCAGCCAATAAGCTGGCTTCATTAGGAGCTCGGCTCAGATGCCTCTATACAAACGCCCGTAGCATGGGGAACAAACGAGGAATCAGAGTTGTGTGCATGTCTACGGGGTTATAACATAATAGGCATCACAGAAACATGGTGGGATGGCTCCTATGACTGGAGTGTTGGAATGGAAGGTTACAGGCTCTTTAGAAAAGACAGGCCCGGCAGGCGGGGAGGGGCAGTTGCCCTTTATGTTAGGGATAGGCTGGAGAGTATGGAACTCTGTCTGGGGACAGGTGAGCAGTTTACAGAGAGTTTGTGGGTCAGGGTTAAAGGGAAAGCAGCGATGGGAGACATTACTATGGGGATCTGTTACAGACCGCTTGATCAAGACGACTCTGTGGATGAAGTGTTCTATAGACAGATAGGAACAGCCTCATGTTCACAGGCCCTTGTTCTCATGAGGGACTTCAACCACCCTGGTATCTGTTGGAGAGATGGTACAGCCGGCACAAGCAATCCGGGAGGTTCCTTAATTGTGTGGAAGACAACTTCCTTCTGCAAGTAACAGAGGAGCCAACAAGGAGAGATGCCATGCTTGACCTCGTGCTCCACCGACAGGGAAGGGCTGGTTGGAAATGTGACGCTTCAGGACAGCCTTGGTTGCAGTGATCATGAGATGGTCGAGTTCGAGACCCTCAGGACAGTGAGAAGAACGTGCAGCAAGCTCACTGCCCTGGACTTCAAGAGAGCAGACTTTGGCCTCTTCAGGAACCTGCTTAGTAAGGTTCCATGGGATATAGCCCTAGAGGGCAGGGGGCCCAAGACTCTTGGTTGATATTCAAGGATCACCAACCGCAAGCTCAGGGGTGTTGCATCCCAACTAGAAGGAAGTGCAGCAGGAGGGCCAGGAGACCTCCTTGGATGGACAAGGAGCTGCTGAGGAAAATTCAAAGGAAAAAAGACGCTTATAAAAGGTGGAAGCAAGGACAGGCGGTCTGGGAAGAATACAGGGATGTTGTTCGGGAAGCTAGGGACCAGGTTAGGAAAGCTAAGGCCCAGTTAGAATTAAACTTGGCCAGGGATGTGGAAGGTAACAGGAAGTGATTCTATAGTCACACTGCAAATAAAAGACAGACTAAGGACAATGTGGGCCCTCTCCAGATGCTATCAGGAGAGCTGACTACCCTGGATCTGGAGAAGGCTGAGGTTCTTAATGACTTCTTTACCTCACTCTTCACTGGCAAATGCTCTGACCATGCCATTCAAGTCTTGGAAGGCAGATGCGGGGACTGTGAGAATGAAGACCTTAGGCCCACTGTAGGAGAGGATCTGGTTCGAGACCATCTAAAGAACCTGAACGTGCACAAGTCCATGGGACCTGAAGAAATCCATCCAGGGGTCATAGAATCATAGAACCACGGAATAGTTAGGCTAGGAAAGGACCTTAAAATCATCTAGTTCCAACCCCCCTGCCATAGGAAGGGAGGGACACCTCACACTAAATCATACCACCCAAGGCTCTGTCCAGCCTGGCCTTGAACACCACCAAGGATGGAGCGTTCACAACTCCCCTGGGCAACCCATTCCAGTGCCTCACCTCCCTCACAGTAAAGAACTCCTTCCTTATATCCAATCTAAACTTCCCATGTTGAAGTTTAAACCCGTTACCCCTTGTCCTGTCACTATAATCCCTAAGGAAGAGCCCCTCCCCAGCATCCTTATAGGACGCCTTCAGATACCGGAAGGCTGCTATGAGGTTTCCACTTAGCCTTCTCTTCTCCAGGCTGAACAGCCCCAACTTTCCCAGCCTGTCTTCATACGGGAGGTGCTCCAGTCCCCTGATCGTCCTCGTGGCCCTCCTCTGGACTGTTCCGACTGTTCCAACTGTTCCAACAGTTCCATGTCCTTTTTATGTTGAGGACACCAGAACTGTACACAATACTCCAAGGGAGGGTCCTGAAGGAGCTGGCGAATGAAGTTGCTAAACCACTGGCCATCGTATTTGAAAAATCATGGCAGTCAGGTGAAGTTCCTGACAACTTGAAAAAGGGAAATATAACTCCCATTTTCAAGAAGGGGAAAATGGAAGACCCGGGGAATTACAGACCAGTCAGTCTCACCTCTGTGCCTGGTAAAATCTTGGAGCACATTCTCCTGGAAGGCATGCTAAGGCACATGAAAAACAACAAGGTGCTTGGTGACAGCCAGCATGGCTTCACTAAGGGGAAATCCTGCCTGACCAATTTGGTGGCCTTCTATGATGGGGCTACAGAACTGATGGACGGGGCTACAGCAGCTGATGTCATCTACCTGGACTTGTGCAAAGCATTCGACACTGTCCTACATGACATCCTTGTCTCTAAATTGGAGAGACATCAATTTGATAGGTGGAACACTCAGTGGATAAAGAACTGGCTGGATGGCCGCATGCAAAGGATTGGGGTCAATGGCTCAATGTCCAACTGGAGACCAGTAATGAGTGGTGTCCCCCAGGGATCGGTGTTGGGACTGGTCTTGTTCAATGTATTTGTTAGTGACATGGACAGTGGGATTGAGTGCGCCTTCAGCAAGTTTGCGGATGACACCAAGTTGTGTGGTTCAGTTGATATGCTGGAGGGAAGGAATGCTATCCAGAGAGACCTTGACATGCTTGTGAGGTAGGCAGCTTCCAACCTTACGAATATTAACCATGACAAGTGCAATGTCCTACACCTGGGTCGGAGCAACCCCAGGCACAGCTACAGGTTGGGCAAAGAAGAGATTCAGAGCGGCCCTGCAGAGAAGGACTTGGGGGTGTTGGTTGATGAGAAAATGAACATCAGCCAACTTCAGTGTCCGCTTGCAGCCCAGAAAGCCAACCGTATCCTGGGCTGCATCAAAAGGAGCATGACCAGCAGGTCGAAGGAGGTGGTCCTGCCCCTCTACTCTGCTCTTGTGAAACCTCAGTTGGAGTATTGTGTGCAGTTCTGGTGTCCTCAACATAAAAAGGACATGGAACTGTTGGAGTAAGTACGAGGATGATCAGGGGACTGGAGCACCTCCCGTATGAAGATAGGCTGAGGAAGTTGGGGCTGTTCAGCCTGGAGAAGAGAAGGCTGCGTGGAGACCTCATAGCAGCCTTCCAGTATCTGAAGGCGTCCTATAAGGATTCTGGGGAGGGGCTCTTCATTAGGGACTATAGTGACAGGACAAGGGGTAACGGGTTTAAACTTCAACATGGGAAGTTTAGATTGGATATAAGGAAGGAGCTCTTTACTGTAAGGGTGGTGAGGCACTGGAATGGTTGCCCAGGGAGGCTGTGAACGCTCCATCCCTGGTGGTGTTCAAGGCCAGGTTGGACGAAACCTTGGGTGGTATGGTTTAGTGTGAGGTGTCCCTTCCTATGGCAGGGGGGTTGGAACTAGATGATCTTAAGGTCCTTTCCAACCCTAACTATTCTATGATTAAAAAATAGGAGCATAATTACTTGGCCATGCGCTATCCACATGGCCATATTCATCTACCACAGACAAAACGGAGGACATTAATCTAGACGTGTTGTACTGTATAGTGGCTGAAGGAAAGAGTAGGAAAGTCCTGTAAGTTCCTTAGCTTACAGTATTATTGAAATAACTGTGGGCTAAGAGATCTTACAATTAGAAGTGAGTTTTGGATTACAGTATTAACACTCGTGTTTATGCATTTGCCTGCAGTGCAAAGGTATTGTGGGCAATATCTCACAGACCTTGACTAAAGAAGTCACAGCAGCACTTAGTGTTTCCATAAGATTCTACCTACATGTCCCAAAATTCCAACTTAGTCATGCAAACTTCAAAAAATGTGTATTTCACCCTTGAGTGAGCACACTTTTTTATACAGAACTTAGATTAATTTGGTAATTTAAAAACAATTCATTGTAAATCTACATCTTTTTCACTTACGGTTATCTTCAAACCAGATGGGAACACAAAACCTGTTTTTTTAAACAACTTGCGCAAGATGTTATACCAGGAGTTGCGCCACAGTAGGCATCTATAACGAAGATTCAATTAGCATGAATACAAGATAGTTGGATTTTCAGAAATGGTGGAGACAAGTAATTTTATTATTCTCAATTATTAATACAAGCAAATGCTTAACTAAGAATGCTGTCGGGGAAAAAAAAATAGTTACAAAGTACTGCCAAATTATTTCAAACAGAAAACCAAAATTGCTAGGTACTTTCAAAATCTTCACCTAGATTATAATGAAACTATCATTCCAATTAGATGGGCTACAGGAATCAGCTTGCTAAGAAGTTAAGGAAGTCTGGGATACAGGAAGTTTTCTGATATGGCAATGCCTATGGTTAAAATATCATACACAGTTACATGGTGACAGAGTCCCCCTTTTAGAGTCCAATACTTTTAAATGTACTAGACAGGTTTAACTCAATGAGACAGAAGCACTTCTCAGGTAAGTGCTTCCTGTATCCAGCAACAGTCTTATAATGGAGTGAGATCTGTAAACACACCAGGACCTGCTTTCCACTAAAGGAAATCTTTTTTACATAGCCTAGAGCTATGTTGTACTTTAAATGTACCTGATTTTGGTAGCCAGAGACAAAAATGAGGGGTCACATTGGGGTATGCTTCCGTAGACTTATTTAAATGTAGGCCAAAGTAATTTAGGCAACTTTAACAGATAGAACTAGCTTGTAAATCAACTTCACAAGCTAAAAGTCAGACTGTCAAAGTTTAAAAACAGAAGGCTACTGATGCTTTGAAGGTCAAATTTTGTACTCTTTATATGAAATCAGACAGCTCACAGAAAATGAGAGAAGGGAAAACAGTAGAAAAAAAACAGTGAAAACAAAAGTTTTGTTGCCACAGTAATTCATACTTGTTGGGTGTCATTTAGCATGTGCTCCATCCCAAATTTCATTTAGATAACTTTTTAATATCAGTGGTCACTGTTCAAATTAAGAAAATAAATTTAGAATTAACTAGAGAACCATGCATGCTCCAGAGAACTTGACTACATGTTGATCAAGAGAAAATAGAAAAAATAAATGTGCCCAAATCACCATGTAATTGAACAGTAAGCAGCAGAATGTTTATATTTCCAAGATGTGGGAAAGATGGACATAAGGGTGGAATCAAGCCTTGCTGACATAGCACCTAAAGGAAGAATTCTTCTCAAATCAATGTCTTAGCTCCTTATGCCTTCAAAGCTGAGAAAGGGATGCCACTGAAGACCTCCAGAGAAGATCCTACATTTGAAAAGTGTTGGTACTTAAGTTAGGTTATCAGACCATATTCTTAGGTCAACAGCATCATAGATCTGCTGACATTTAACTGAATGCTTATTTATGATTCTGGACTTGTTAGGTTAAAGAAGACAGGAACACAAGCATATTGAATGTCTTAATAAAGTCAGACCTCTTCACTATGGTTAAAACATTATGAACTTCAAAACTTCTGCAACTACTGATTTGAAGGTCCAGGAGATTTTAAGTTTACGCATTTCTTTTGTCATTGGAATTACATTAATGGACAGATTTCCAATGTAGACCTAAAATACCAACAACCTTGCCTTTGCGTGTCTATTTCTAACATATGAATGTTAACTAAAAGCACGTAAGTTTGTGTACTTTCTGTATCTCTTTTATTAGAACTAAAGAAGGATAGCAGGTGAAAATGCAGGTATTTGAATAAATGTCAAATCAAATTATAAATATTCAGTGTTAAGGGAATTTTAAAGGAAATGCCTTTAAAATGAAAATGGAACATCTTCAATCAGAAGATGTCATGCCTCTGCTAAATAAATAAGACTTCTGCCTCTTTAACCAGACTGATTTAGTTACAGTTAAGCAAACAAAACTTAATGGGCAGACAATTTCAGATGTTAGATATTTTTGAGATATTTCTACAGTACTGCAGTTCTGGCCTATAGACTACTGGGTCTATTCTGCGCAACTTCATTCCATTCTGTTCTATGATTTAGCAATTCAGGTTTTGCAGAAGTAAAGTATTAAGCCTCTCAGCCTTCTTGAGATAATTTGCAGCATTTCAGTTCAAATGCTTAGATTTTAAAGTTGGAAAAAGAGTCTCTTCTAATTTAAGAAAGGAGTAATTTGGTAACTTGAGGAACATTACCATTAGATAGCAGACTATGAAATACAAGAAATCAGAGAGCTGTGTATTCTATATGAAAATGCTTCAGCTTAAACACTGTTTTAACACTGATTTATAGAGTGAAAGGAGAACTGAGAAGATAACACTGGCCACCAGCAGCCTACTATGTTCCTAAAGCTACAACAGTTGGGTTTCTTGTACAGTGACTTTATGACTTACCTTATAGCATTTGACAATGATCCATCTTTATAATACTTAACAGTTTTAAGTATGCTAGAATTTTGTGTGCTTGTTTTGGGTTTTTTTAATGCAGTTACCTTAATAACAGATGTTTCAACTCTGGATGGAGGACTCTGCACTTGTGCTGCTGCTGCCATGTTGGCAATGGTACTAAGGTGATTCATCTGGCTCATTGCCATTGTGACAGATGCTGGAGGTAGACTCACGGGAATTAACGGGTGGGGCATCATCATAAAAGGAAGTTCCAATCCTGATGGGAAGAAAAAAAAAAAAAAAGGAAAATAGGTTTATGCATTTTTTAAAAAAATCATCTTTTTTTCTCCTGATGGACGGTAACTCAAGTGATGGGTAACAAGATGGTTCACACTGTAGGACAAAGCAGCTATATGTCAGTTCTCTTACAGAATATGCACAGGTAAATCACTAACAGTGGTGGGAGGGTTTCTAGCTACAAGGATAGGCTATTAGACATCTTTGTATCACTGCAATGTATGATACCATTGCTAAGCAATGGCCTTTTATTTTTGGGTGTTGTTGGCTTTTTTTGTATCTGCTGCAAGGTGCCTTAGCAATGCATATTATGCCACTGACGCAGAGGTAAGCTGTTATTTTAAGTATAAATTTTATTGCATATGTATGTGTTCTTTATTGTCTCCACTTCCCCTGCTTAATACTTCAAAAGAAGTATTCCTATTCCCCATATCTTTGTTTTTTCGCAGCCTATTTATATGAACACAAAATAAAGACAGGAATTGGAAAACTGCTGACGTTAGTGCTGAAAGATGTCAACCCGTACCATTTGGCAGAAGGTGGTTCTGTTGAAGAGGGTTGAGAGGATGGCTAACTGGAACATTATGTTGTCCAGGCAAGCTGGGGTGGTTAACAGAGGCCTGTGATCCTTGGGTGGGGGGAGACTGAAGTTTTTCTTTATCCCAAGAACCATCACTGCTGCCTGTGGGGAATGAATATATATTATTTGGACGTAGAAAGACTCCAAATTTTCAATTTCTGAATTTCTGAATTTGGAAGCAAGGTCAGCAATCTAATGTTTTTGGCAAGGGGCAATTTTTTAATTTTTTTTTTTCTTTTAATATGTGGGTTTGGGGAAGGACTTTTGGTTTTCCTTTTTTTTTTTTTTCCCCTCCATTTTTGCCATTCTTAGCAAGCAAAAATATATATGCCATTTGTTTTATACATATGGGAACATTTTTACCTGAAAAATGTTTAAAAAAAGAATATTGCCTGTTATGCCAATTAAAATTCAAACTTCAGTCATATTTCTTCTTGCAATTGTGAATAAATAAACATTATAGGAAGTAACTAAGATTTTAATTTCTTGAAAATAGTTTTAATTCCTTTTCCATACACAGCACAATTTCACCTTCCTGACTTTGAAAGTTTCTACTATTTTCATGGGAATTTCTCTTCATAAGGACTTTAGGGTAACCTCAGTCAAGACCTATTTAACCTATACTCAATTTCCATTGCCATTAGGGATTACAGCAAAATGCATGTTTCTGAATGTTCTTCTACATACATCTTACTAGTGAATGAACAACAAGGCCTGAAAAACAGCAAGACTGATATCACCTCCTCCTTACTTCAGTAGAAAGAGGAGCAGCACATTAGTCTTGACATTTTTTTAACATCATTTTTATGGGGTGACAAAAGCACAAAAGTTGGTAGAATTCCAATTTAATTTCTTTGGATCTATTAAAAACCTGATTGTAAAAGCTGTACAACACAGTTTATAATGAAAAATACTCCATTATTGCCATGATTTTCTTTCCCTAGTTACTTCATGAAGACAGTTAAGGCTCAATATAAATTCTAACTCATTAGCTCAATACTGTCTCATCCCAGTGTAAATTGTTCAGAAGTAGGTAATGAAAATTCAATGCAAACTCTCCCACAATCAAACAAACCAATTTTATGAAACAATGAAAAGAATCAATTATAGGAGATACTTTTATTATTTTACATTAAATTGTCACAACCTTTATGCAGTGTACATAGTTGAGCTGGTTAATACACGATTTGAATCTCATCACCTCTGATAAGGGAACATGTTTTCCTGCAATTTGAGAACTTGGAGACTCTCAAAAAACATTAAAATACTTTCAAATACATACGTAATTGAAAGAGCTAGATCTTAGCTGGAAAACCTTATTTTTTTCCTTCTAATTTTCCCTAAATTTCTGCTTTTTGCCACTGTGACATATATATTTCTTTTGAATATTCCTACATTAAATAATATGACTCTGGAAATCAGAGTTAAACAAAAAAGTAAGTTAATCTCACTCAATTTTAGCCAAAATACAGGCGTTGATACAGATTCGATACAGAAAGATAGGCAGTTCCAAATGGTTATTTATACCGTCTTAGGGCATGTGTCCATAAAATAGTAAGACAGGTTTTCTGGCACCTAGAGTTTCATTAAAAAACAATAACCAAAAATCACAAAATCTTAGAATCAGATTGGAAAATGCTTTTAAAATCATGAAGTCCAACCGTTAAGTCCACCACTGAATCATGTCCCTAAGCACCACATCAACCCATCTTCTAAATACCTCCAAGGATAGGGACTCAGCCACTTCCCTGGGCAGCCTGTTCCAATGCTTGACAAGAATTTCAGGGAACAATTTTTTTCTCAATATCCAATCTAAACCTCCCCTGATGCAACTTGAGCCTATTTCCTCTTGTTATAGTGCTTGTTACTTGTGAGAAGAGACTGACATCCACCTAGCTACAATCACCTTTCAGATAGCTGTAGACACCAATAAGGTCTCCCCTAAGCCTCCTCTTCTCCAGGCTAAACAACCCCAGTTCTCTCAGCCGCTCCTCATGAGACTTTTGCTCTAGATTCATCACCAACTTCACTGCCCTTCTTTGGATACACTCCAGCATCTCACTGTCTTTCTTGGCCTGAGGGGGCCAAACCTGAACATAGCAGTTGAGGTGTGGCCAGTGTCAAGTACAGGCAGACAATCACTTCCCCCTAGTCTTCCTGGCCACACTAATTCTGATACAAGCCAGGATACCATCGACCTTCTTGCCTGTCTGGCCACACTGCTGGATTATATTCAACTGGCTATTGACCAACACCCCAGGTCCTTTTCCATTGGGCAGCTTTCCAGCTGCTCTTCCCAAGCCTGCTAGCATTGTTGTAACCCAAATGCAGATCCTGAAACTGAGCCTTACTGATCCTCATAAAACTGGCCTCAGCCCATTGTACCAGCCTGCCCAGATCCCTCTGTAGAGCCTTCCTATCCTCAAGCAGATCAGCCTGGTGTTGTCTGGAAACTTACTGAGCGTGCACTTGATCCCCTCATCCAGATCATTGATAAGGTTATTAAACAGAACTGGCCCCAGTACTGAGCCCTGGGGAACACCATTTGTGACTGGCCACCAACTGGATTTAACTATATTCACCACCACTCTTTGGGTTCATCCAGATGGTTTTTCACCCAGTAAACAGTACACCCATCCCAGCCATGAGCAGCCAGTTTCTCCAGGAAAAAGCTGTGTGAAATGGTGTCAAAGGCTTTACTGAAGTCTATGTAGACAGCATCCACAACCTTTCCCTCATCCATAGTCTTCTTGTCTTAGATGGAGATCAGGTTAATCCAGCAGGACCTGCCTTTCATAAACCCACACTGACTTGCCCTGATCATCTGGTTTTCCTATACATGCCATATGATGGCACTCAAGATGATCTGCTCCTTAACCTTCCCTGGCACCAAGATCAGGCTGACAGACCTGGAGTTTGCCAGATCCTCCTTCTGGCCCGTCTTGTGGATGGGCATCACATTTGCTAAGCTCTAGTCAACTGGGATATTCCCAATTAGCCAAAATTGCTGATAAATGATTGAAAGTGACTCAGTGAGAACTTCCACCAGCTCCTTCAGTACCCTTGGATAGATTCCATCCAGCCCCACAGGCCTGTGTGTGTCTAAGTGTTGTAGAAGGTCACTGACTGTTTCCCCTTGGATTATGGGGGCCTCTTTCTGCTTCCCATCCCTGTCTTCCAGCTCAGTGGGCTGGGTACCCCAAGAACTACTGGTCTGGTCTTACTATTAAAGCCTGAGGCAGAGAAGGCATAAAGCACCTTAACCTTTTCCTCATCCTTTGTCACTATGTTTCCCCCGCATTCAATAAAGGACAGAGACTCTCCTTAGCCCTCCTTTTGTTGCTAATACATTTATAGAAACATTTCTGTTGTCTTTTATGGCAGTAGCTGGATTAAGCTCTAGCTGGGCTTTGACCCTTCTAATTTTCTCCCTGTACAAACTCACATAATTCTTGTAGTTCTGTGAGTTACCTGACCCTTCTTCCAAAGGTCATAAACTCTTCCTTTTTTATTGAGTTTCAGCCAAAGCTCTCTGTTCATCCAGTCTGGTCTTCTATCCCGTTGGCTTGACTTTCAGCATATAGGAACAGCCTGCTCCTGTGCCCTTAAGATTTCCTCCTTTAATTTCCAGCCTTCCTGGACTCCTTTGTCCTTCAGGACTGCCTCCCAAGGGACTCTGTGAACCAGGCTCCTAAACAGGACAAATTCTGCCGTCCAGAAGTACAAGGCAGCAGTTCTGCTGACCACCCCCCGCTTTGTTATTTCTCAAAGGATAAAGAAGTCTATCATTTCACTATTGCTATGCCCAAGATAGCCTCCAACCATCACATCACCCATAAGTCCTCTGTAAACAACAGGTCCAGCAGGGCTCTTTCCCTAGTTGGCTCCCTCAGCAGCTGTCAGGACATTATCATTTACAAACGCCAGGAACCTTCTAGACTGTTTTCTCTCTGCTGTATTTTATTTCCAGCAGACATCTGGTAAGTCTCCCACGAGAACAAGGACTAGTGCATGTGAGAGTTCTTCCAGCTGCTTATAGAATATTTTCTCTGCTTCTTCATCCTGGTTAGGTAGCCTATAACCACCTTTTTGGGGGGAGAATCCCTAATTCCTGCGTGACTATTCTAAGGCTCTAGCATGGTTTCTAACACACCAATAACCTCGTGTCTTTGCTGCCACATGGGTCACCGTCCCCCACTTCCATTGAGACAGCAGACCGAAGGACCTTACTAGCATACTGTCCCTCAAGGATTGGCATGCCACTCCCAGGCTTACCTCTAGTGAGCCTGGCTTTATCTCTTTCAAATCTAATTTAAAGCTCTTCCAGTGAGCCTTGCTAACTCCTGTGCAAAGATCCTTTCACCCTTTGAGACTCCTGTCTCGTATATACGTCCATCATATATAAATATAGGAATACATAGAATACATATACAGTAGCAATTATATGAATATTTGTTAATATAAGTGAGGAAGATGTTTGCATTTTATATAGCTCTTAAATTCCCAGTAGTAAGATATTTTCCCTATTTATTAGCAAGATCAGCTACAGTACAGTTAATTTCATGTTACATGTTGGTGTCTGATATGGAGATAGAGTCAATTCTGCTGTGACCCTTCCTAACCTGGTCACAGAAATTTGCACAGTCACAGATTGCCAATTATGGCACTGCTTATGTGGCTCCAGAATTAGAGCTTTTCTAAATCAGTACCCCCTTCTACCTCAAAATTACAGTGTCTATTATTTTAGAGTGATGTTGAACCTAATAATAAAATGGAAGAGAGAACGCAAGCTTTAGAAAACAAAGTATTAAGGCTAGCATTTAGTCAGTGACAGATTCTTTACTACTTGCAGCCTGGCATCGTCTGTCAAGATTTGTTTACAAGGAAAATGATTCATAGACAATCCAATCCATAACATCAGAAACCACTTTCAAACTACAGGCTGTTGCACTCCTGAACACTTTAAGTGGACAGACACAGATACAAATAGTCTTGGCCATTTGCTGTGTTTTTCTTATGTTAGTTAAGCAGAACAATTTTCCTCTTAGAGGAAACAGTTATTTTCATTAATGTCAAAGTGAAATAAGTGTTATTCCTTAGACACTCTTCACCGGCTGCACAACAAAGTGCAAGCTACCAGTTCTGTCACTTTTTACATTTGATTTTGATTTAATGTGTACAGTGGTTTCAAAGAGTATTAAAAATCTGTTGCCTTCTTCCTCTTCACTTGTTGCCCTGCTGGAGGCTTATGCTTTTCCAGTTTCCATCAGTGGTTGTCAAGTCTTTGTAATAGGATTAAAAGCTTGGACACCTGATATCCCTGGGTGCTGCAGTTCACCCTCATAAAAGCTGTTTGCTTTAAATTGAGAGAAAATCAGGTTTTAGTGGCATAATTAATTAAATTATGCAAAGTGTTCCAGATTCAGCATAACACTTTTTGAAGCAGCAATTGGAAGCTCTACATTGCATTCAAACTGCATTTCAATTGACGCTGCACTAGGCTGACCATACAGTAGCATTTTCAAGGCTTTCAAGCACAAGAGATCCAATTTTGAAATGCAAATGCTTTATGTTGACTGCTCAAATCCCATACATGTGCACTTGAATAGGCAATTTGGTAGCCAACTATGTATTTCATGTGTGATACTGCTAATATGACCACTCAAAAATTGGAATAGAAGTTCCAAATGTAAGTACATGTGCTTAAAACCTGGCTCACATTGTCTCACATTTACTCATCATGGACAACCTGATGGAACAAAAATGATAATACATTTTCATAATTTAAAAGGTGGATTATAGAATTCAGAGTTTTCCCCATCACCAACATTTCAGCGCATGTTTTCCATAATGTGAGTTACCCTCTCCCATAATCAGCGGCTACACAATAAACCATTATTTGTACACTCTAGTGGGTCTGTAAAAGCCTGATGCCTGAATTATTTGTATTCATTAGTAGCACAATTAGGTAACTAAGGATGGTAATAATAAATGAAAACAATTCTGGACTGGAAGGTAATGCAGCCAAGAAAAGGAAAATGAGGCAGAAAACTAGACTGTACAATGTCAGCTTCACAAACAAACTCTGATCTGAACATACCAGATTCATTTTCACATCATATCTCATCTTTGTTTACTCCTTTTCCTCTCTCATTCCATCCCCACTAGGATTCAGTTATCCTAAATTTTGGTTCCTACAATGTGAGCTGAGTAGTTTAGCTCTTGTGACAGCCAACAGGGATCCAGCCAACAGTTCCTGGAGAACTACTGAGCCCACTCTGTGCGAGACACAGACCTGCCTTTGGTCAGCTGAATACAAATCTCTTGGTTCCAGGGACTACAGTGATGCCACCTGAGATGGCTAAAATAATTTGAGACATGTTTTATAGGATTGGTGAGTACAACACAGCACCTGCAGAAGACCCCATGCCTATCTATCTAGAGATGTAGATCAGGCAGAATAATTGAGGGTATCTAAGACACCAGCATTATATATGTCTAGGCCACTAAGTCAAACCTTTCCTGATTATAGGCAGGTTTTAGACATTAAAATTAGGCTATTTGCAGGCCCTCAGGTCTTCCCCTTCTTTTTCTGTAGAAAACTTGGATATTTTATGGCAACTCAGAGAACATTTCCAGCCTGTCTTTAGGCAAGCAAATCCCAGCCCTGGATCAGAGATGGTTTCAGGCAGGTTTCAGGTACTATTATACAGACAAGCACTCTGTATGCCAAAAAAACAAAAGAGAGGCTGAGTTTCTACTCACAACTCTACTTTTCTTTCTCCCTTCCCTTTCCTTTCCTTCCCCCTTTCCCTTCCTTTACTTCTTTCTCTCTTTCTTCTACTGATCTTTCAGTCCCCTACTCTAGCTGGTATCTTCTGTGTTTGCTGAAACAATTTGTATCTCAGCAACAATTACAAAACAAGGCATCAGTATCAGCTGTGTTGGCTCATTTTTCTGAAGTGGACTATTCGCTATCTAGGCTATTTATGTCCACTGGAAAATATGCATAATCAGTGTGCTAAAAAGTGGTCATCTTAGTATCCTGATAGGAAACCGCTTCACAAAACTGTCCAAATCAAATCCTGCTGCTTCAAACTTTCAATTGCTACAAATTTGTGATTCTGTTTTTGTATAATTCGGTCTTCTAAAATCAGCTGTAGTATTTATGTGCAATATATGGGCGCTGTGAGATTTTATAACTGACAGACATCTACAGCTAAAGGTGCTTTTGTAAGACCTCCATGCTACCGCTACATCATTGAAAGTGAAAAAACCTTTGCCATATGTAAACAGCACCTGCCTCATCTTATTGGGACTTAACAAAAAAAAAAAAAAAAAAAGTATTACTACCTCTTCTGAGATCACAAAGTGATCAGGAGAGCAAGTACTATGACAGAGGGAAAATAATGTTTCTCAAGACTCCTCTAGAAGACTGCGTATTCTGCTCTAGATAAGGATTCCTCCTCCCTCACCCCCCCAAAAACCAAACAGAAAAAAAAACAAGAAGGGAAAATCCACAACCCCCTCAAAAACAACAAATAAAACAAATTACACCCAACCCAGTAACAAAAACCAAAACCAAACGAAGACTAATAAACTATCTGAAGACAACCAAAATCAGCAGAAAACTACTTTTTTAATTTTTCAACATGATAAACACCACAAACTATTTAATGAACATCTTGATTACATTTGTATGTGCTTATTTACAAAAATGTCCCATTTAATAGGTAATTATATTACTGTATATTCTCATTGCCTGCAACTATGTATATGACTACCTTCTGTATGCTTAAGGAACAGGTGGGATGGAATACGCCTGGCTGAGTAGTACATAATTTCATGTTTAGAACATTTTCTGGGAAATACGTATTTAAGTTGTTTTAGCATAAGATCCCCTGTTGCTTCAATTTATAAAGAAAACAGCTATCCTTATTCAATTTTTTGTTCTGTATTATCAGTATTAATAGGCTCAGTATAACAGGCTTTATTTTTAGTACAGTGGAAACTAAACCAGACAGATCAGAAAGCTGCACAAGAAGAAAGATTAAGGTTTTTGAGCTTCTGTGATTCAAGCCTATGGACAACTGCCTAAGCTTTGCAGAAAATATGAATTTAGATGGAAGTTTGTGCTTACCATCTACACTAGTCTGACACAGGCAGTTCTGCATGCTTTCTGACCCTTGCTACCTCTAGTCTGAGTTTTACAGCACCTAATTCTATATTAACAATGCTTATATAACAAAAAAGCAAACATATTGGATGGGACATCCACAACTTCTCTGGGCAACTCATTCCAGTGTCTCACCACCCTCACAGTAAAGAACTTCTTTCAAGACATCCCTCCAATCCTATCCCCCTTCAGCTTTGTTATAGGCCCCCTTTATGAACAAAATAATAATAATAATAATAATAATAATAATAATAATAATAATAATAATAATAATAATAATAATAATAATATGTTGCCCGGCAAGTTGTGGATGCACCATCCCTGGAAGTGTTCAAGGCCAGGCAGGACAGAGCTTTGAGCAACCTCATCTAGTGGAAGATGTCCCTGTACACGGCAGGGGGCTGGAACTAGATGATCCTTTCAAACCTTAACCATTATGTGATTCTGTGATCATTCCTATTATTAAGATTCCCTTTTTCTAGCTTTTAGATACACAGCTTCACCACTTCCATGCTATCTGAACTCATCTGTGTGTACATCTCTACATCACAAACACACACAAACCACACCTGTATATACATAAACAATACAACAAATTGTCAGCTAGAAATTTATTTGGATTTGTATTCATTTGGATTTGTATACAGAGCATATATGTTGATCAGCTCAAAATCCAGTATGTACAGCCTAGTGAACAAAATAATTCTGTGAATCATGCTTCCTTCACTGAGATTTAACACATGCATTATCTGGTGTTAGCTGCAGACTAAGAATCATTATTACAGCTCAGCTGTTATTCGGTACTTCATTATGGTACAGCACCTTCATTGGGACCTTAAGTCTTTAGGTTTGTTTTCCCTATTTCCATGTCCCAAGACCTTTAAGTCTTTAAGTAAAAGAAGAAAATCCTATCTATCTAAGAGGTCATGGACCCCAAGTCTTCCTGGACTGCTGAAACTGCTCTTACAAATGATTTATTATTTTCTCAGGATGCTGATAAAAAAAATGACAACTAGTATGACTAGTAGTAACAGCAATAGTAATAATATGTGACAGAGCAGGTGGACAGTTCTGGCCCCAAAGGGTGACAGTCTGAAAATTACTATAAGAAACAATACACAGGCAACAGACTACAAGGAATTTCAATCAGTAAGGAAGACATATATAAATGCATGTCAATTATAAGTGCTTCTCACAATTACTGCTCTTTATGTGGAAAGGATCATTTTTTCTTTCAGATTTAGTCTACTAATATTATCCTATTTACTTAAATATTGATACCCTACTCCATTTACAACTGCTGCCATTTTTCTGACTGGAGCCTTACTAATATGATCAAAGGTAAAATCTTAATGCAAAAGCAGCCAAAAGTATGAAATTGGATTAAAATGGTAGGAATATGAAACTGGCATGTCTTAAACGGTAATTTCTTAGATATTTTCTTGGATTTTTATGACTAGGGTGTAACTACTACCTAAATAATTTTGGGGGGGTTTCACTTTCAGAATGAAAACATCACTATCTTTATGTTATCTTTCTTTAATTCTGAAGAGGTCTGGACCACTGTTACCAACAGCCATCTTTAGTGGCAAAAATTTTCACCTACTGTGAAAGAGATAAAAGAGCCAAGCCAAGGTCTACTGTCATTAAATGATATCATGTTATTAGCTTTAGAGTTGTCTCTTCCCCGCCACCCACCCCCCACCCGCCCTTTTTAATATTAAATTCTAGGACATGAAAGCTCTCCTTAGCTATTATACCAAAATTTAGTACTCTGAACTATATGAACCCCACATGAATTTATAGACATTATAGTAATTATAGTATTTTATATCAAACCAATTTCTGAAGAATACACACATCTTTTAATTGTACTTTAAACAATATTTCTAACTGTCTTAGACAAAATTCGTAGCAAGGAATTTGCATGTAGATCCATCTCACCAAGTGAAAATCAGGATGGTATACTCTTTCACTGGTCAGGAAAAGACATAAGCACATGTCTTACAATGTTTCTTAGCTCTATCAATCTTTCTTCAGCTGGTCAGAGATGAGGGGAGGTACATGACAGGAGAGGCAATAGGTACATAACATACATAGACAAAAAAGTGTTTTTCCTTCACCCTGCCTTGACTCAATTAGTAATGATATTCTTCAGGTCAGAACTTTGAGTACCTTTTGCAAAGAAAACCCCTGCTCCCATGTCTCTTGCTTTCTGGACAAGTTTCTTGACTATTGTGTAAGTGATGGTTATTACATAATAAGAAACTGGGCTAGATGGTTTCTCAGAGGCCTGTGTTTGGCCCTCTGAACACCACATCAGTCTAGATGTTTCGGGGTGTAAAGTCCCTGTCATGGTTTAAACCCAGCTGGTAACTTAGCACCACACAGCTCACTCCTCCTCTTTCCCTCCTCCCCATGGTGGGATGGGGATGAGAATCCAAAGAGTGTAAACCCTGTAGATTGAGATAAGAACAGTTTAATAACTAAAATAGAGTAAAACATATTGATAATAGAAAGAATACCAGCAATAAAAATGATAGTAATACTAGGAAACAACAAGGGAAGAAATGAAAGCTCAGAAAACACAAGTAATACACAATACAATTGCTCATCAACCGCTGACCGATACCCAGCCAGATCCAAGCAGAGACTGGTCCCTTCCTGGTAACTCCCACTAGTTTACACACCAAGCATGATGTGCCATGGTATGGAATATCCTTTTGGCTAGTTTGGGTCAGGTGTCCTTCCTCTGCTCCCTTTCAGCTTCTTGTGCCCCTCCTCACTGCAGAGCACGGGAAACTAAAGAGTCTTTGATCAGGGTAAGTGCTACTTAGCAACAACCAAAACATTGGTGTGATATCAGCATTGTTCTCAGTCTAAAGCCAAAACACAGCACTGCCCCAGCTACTAGGAAGAAAATTAACTGTTAACAGTTGAAATCAGGACAGTCCTTCAGACTTAAACCCTACAAACACAGAGATGTTATTATGCATTAGCATTTTACATTGTCCAGCTCATCTATTTGTAGATCATCACTCATCCTATGTTTCCTGAAAACACATGAAATCATCTCAGCTGGTTGTCTGGATACCATTATGGTGGCAAGACACCTGAAAGTTGCTTGAAATTGTTCTCCTATACTGGAGTTGGCAGTGTTTTATTACATACAATCCATCATTATGTAGCATTATTATCTACAGAGAAGTTGGCTAATTTTTAGCTATCTCATGTCAGATGAAAAGGATCTGGATGTGAATCTTTGACTAGTGTTTTCACTAATGCACAATGCTAGACATGTTGTTGAATGGGTTATTCTGAAACCATGAGCTTCTACCAAGAACATTCTCTTCTTATAACCCAAAGAACCACGGTGCTGTCCCTTTAACAGCAGGTGAGCACGTTATCATAACGTTCCTGTTACGATATTAAGAAAAGGGTTCCAGGTCTACACTTCGATAAAAGTGTCAGACAGAGTGCCAAATATCTTTTAAGAGCTGCTGGGACAGTCTCATGTTCAGGGACTATTATTCCGGGATTATCACTAATAAATAAAAGATACCAGGTCATCATAACCACTATGTCTGTCCACCTTCAGCACAGCACAGTCTCCATTTAGTCCATCACAGCACGAAGAGAAACCACAACAGATGCTCCTAAAGTACTAGACTGTAAACGCATGTTATTTTTTTGAAAACTAAACTAATCTGAGAACGCTTTCAGGAATATCCTTTCAGTGCTTCTCAATGCGGCCTAAGCAGTCTCTTCCTCTCTCAGACACAATTACTATGGATGTGCAAAGAAGAAAAAACAGTGAATAATGTGTTGTCAAACTTGCTATTACTCTTGCATATAGGAAAATACAAGTAAGCTGATCCTTTATAATACATGCTGCTTAAGTACAGAAAAGCAACCACATTGATGTTAGACTAAAAATTCTTTAGGCACAGACCTTAAATTAAAATACTTGACAAGGGCAAGAAGTTCTCCTGATGCTTGAGGAAAAATTATGCAAAAAATGTGTCTGCTTTTCCAAATTCTAAAACTTTTTTTTATTCTAACTTAAAATTCTTGTGTCTTGAAACTGAATCATAGAATTATAGAATGGTTTGGGTTGTTAAAGGACCTTAAGATCATATAGTTCCAACCCCACTGCCATGGTCAGAGACACCTCACGCTAGACAGTGTCACCCAGGACTCCATACTACCTGGCCTTGAACACTGCCAGGGATGGAGCATTTACCACTTCTTTGGGCAACCCATTCCAGTGCCTCACCACCTTCTTCCTTACATCTAACCTGAACTTCCCTTGTTTAAGTTTGAACCTACTACTCCTTGTCCTACCACTACAGTCCCTAATGAAGAGTCCCCCTCCAGCATCCTTATAGGCCCCCTTCAGATACTGGAAGGCTGCTATGAGGTCTCCACTTGAACATTTTTTTAAAAGCTTTGTTTTCCCGAACAGTCTATCTATTATATAATCAATACAGATTTCTGACAAAAATTAAAAAGCTGAATTTCTTACTTTTAAATCATCAAGACATAAATATGGTGACAAGCCACTAACAAGCAACAATTATCCTAAAAATCAAATCCTAGAAATCAAACTTGGCCTAAAGGCCAGAATAACTCAGAGTGGTATTCCTAGAAATAGAATTGTAAGTAGCAGCACCTGACACTTGGCACAGAAATCTGGCATACAGCTTACATGCCTTTCAAGATGTAGAATACAGTAATTCCACTATTATACTCAGCAGCAGGAAAACATCTACAAACAATTTTTAAATATCTTTCCCTTTAAAAGATTAAGACTGAAATCCCATTTAAATTGAAACTGGTGAGACCTGACTAAGACCTAAATTTCATTCTAGTTGCTCTGATGTACCAGTCTGAGCACAGCTGAGTACAAAGATTCAAGTTCTAATTCAAAGTAGTGCCAAAGCATGTTAAGTCAAGGGATGCACAAATGCTAAGAACTGGCTAAAAAAACTTTATTATCTTGTGGCTAATCTATCAAGGGATAAAATATATTATTTAAATATGAGATAGATGACAACAGAGTATTTGTCCTGTTAAGTGATTCAGGAAACATAAAACTCAAGACTACCCTTAGTTTCCACAGGGATTTCTGTGCAGTCTTCAAGACTGATACTGTGTTGAAGTATTAGTACAATTTTTCAAGCAGACTACTCTAAACATAATACTTTGAAAAATTTAAAAAGGACAGATAGCAAATGTCATTTCTTTCATAGCTACAAAATGCAAACTCCAAGTGTTTTAACCTAATGAATAAATGAGTTTGTCCTTTATGTATAAAATATAGTTTGTGTTTGTTGCACAAGTTTTTTAATAATAGATGAATTTTAGGTTTGCTTCAACATATTCAATAAAGTGTGATTAATTTAGTTTTTCAAAAATGCAAACTAGACATTACTATATTACTCTGCAAAATGCACAGCTTGCAACATTATTGTCTCTGTGGGATCTTAAATTGAATTGTAAAATATGTCTTATTTCCAGTTTGATTCATGTAAGAAATTTCAGTGGATAATGCCCTTTTTTGAAGTTTCAGTGCTTTCTGCAAAGAAAAAATAACTAAAAATCATGACATAGCTTGTTATAAATCACAGGAAAGTTTTATCCTTACATAATGTTCCACTTAAAAATCATATACTGATGCCACATATTATGTTCAATTCAGTGAATTAACTTTTTTTTTGAAGTTTCGTATTATGACAGATTATATAACGCATTTTTGACATGTTCTGTGATTTTATTGCGATATTCTAAGTAATTACCAAATCTCTTTTTCTCTAAAAAAGCTTTCCTGTGCCCTGAGAATTAATCTATGATACCATTTAACTTGGCTTTTTGAAGTAAATATCACTAGATAAAAAGCCAGCTGGTTCTGAATAATGGGATACTTGAATGAATGTATTAGTGTTTGAAAATGAGAGTACAAATCTTTTAAAAAGATTAATTTCCATAAGAAAGATAGCTCACAGATCTACAAAAGAATAAATTCAAAACATAATAAACTGGCAGAAAGAGAGGGAGATTAAAGTAAAGACAGCAGCACCTTGTTATTGCAGCTGTTGTATAGCAATGATTCTGTATCAATTACAACATTTGGTAGGTATGGGCAGCCTCTTCAAAGGTTTCCGCATAAAGCTTGAGCCTGGAATACACAGTACACCCTAAGTAATAACTTGAGTGATTAATTTTTTTTCTTAACAGGACATAACTTTTGTTCCTAACAATTGGGTCTCTGCAAAGAGGTACAAAGATGCTTCTGACTTTAATGTGAAAAGCTAACATCAGTTTTGTTTTTTATTAAAGATATGGATATGAATTTATCTTTATCGTGAAAAGAGCTTGGCTTTATCACTACACACAAATGCTGACATCAGCATGTAAACTGACTTTTGTTGTCCTATGGACTTTATTTTCAATATCCTGTTTCAAAATATGCTTTCTTGAATGGGTCTAGGATTCTGTTCACACAATTTCTTTGGTCAAATATTAATGAAAACAAAGTTTGCTGATGCCACTAAGTACTGTTGGTTTGCATAAAAAAAATTCAAAGACTTAAGGAATTAAATCATGTTGGGACAGACTTAAAAGTACATGGTGGGGGGGGGGGGGGGGAGGTTGCTTGCTTGTTTGTTTTCTGATGAAGGGATAATCTAGCTTCCACCAGATATACACAAGGTGTTTTACTGCTATGTTTGGAAGTCAAGAGTGATCTTGGTAACCTACTCTGGACAAACTAGTGAGTTTGTTGAGAAACACAGTATCCTTCACAGACATGATAAAGCATTGTATTAGTAAAATTAAGGGAATTACACCTGTCAAATAAAAACAAAACAAACTGTGAGGCTTTCTTCTATAATAACAGTCATGAAGTGCTGAAACTCCTAGTACCAAAAGTCAGAAGGTCCAAAACAATGTTTTTTTTTCTTGCAAAACTGCTGTAGAACAGGTTTAGTGGGACCATGGAGACTTGTGTGTCCAGACCACACCAGTGCAGCCACAAGAGAGCAGAAAGTTTTCCAACAAGTCTAATGGACATATGAAACAAAACTGCAGGAATTTCTGTCTTAGCCAGGTTCAGACTGATTTTTAAGTGATGAGGACCATGTATTCTAGTGTCATCTTTATGACAAATTTTAAGTCCTTCCTCTAAAGCTCAGAAGCATTAAACCAAATATTTGAATACTTAAATTCCTGTTTCTGTCCTGACCCGTTTTCTGTGGAAGCTGAATCACTGCTGCTGTTGAAACCTAGAACAATCAATAATGGCCTAAGGGCAGAAATGAAAGATATTTCAGATAAAAACTTCAGCTTAAAATTTTACGAAGTTATAACAGTGACTACTGAAGACACAGGCTATACATAAACTGTACTACACATACATATATGCATATTATTTGATATACATGTAAAAAAGAATATAAAAAATATTTTTTAAAAGCATCCTAACAGAAAAGTTACTAGGAACATTCAAAACATAAAGTAAGAAAAAAAAAAAAAAAAAAGTCAGAACTGGACTATACTACCTTACCCTCAACTTACTTCCATTTCGTTCTGGCATTTTTTTTCAGTTCATTTCATATTTGCTTTATATCTTATGTTATACAAGTATAGATTTACTAGATATATTTTACACATTTTTCAATATCTGTACACTTTCCAAATTACTAAAACAAAGCATTTCTAATTCCAGTGCTTTCAAATGAATTTCAAGATTTGTTTTGCATCCTGTATCTTACAATTTTGGCATATCACCACAAGTGGAACAAAGGCGGATCCTGAAATGTCAACATTTTCACATGGAATGGATATTCAAGTGTTCCTGACATGCAATGTGCTTACAGCATCTATAAATAGACAGTATGCAGACTACAAGTGAACTGCTTATATGAGTGCTATTCAAAATAATAGTTGCAGAATGGCAGTGAAAGCAGAAGTTTAGTATATGGCCAGATGATCAAAGGCCGCAAGTTATTAATAATTAGAGTTAATAACAACTCCTTGATAGTTGAGCCAAAGTAAGTGGCCATGTTGTACAACAGAACCTGTTATTCTAAACTTCACCAGAACACACTGCATGAGCAGCAGAACACCATAAAGAACAAATTATTAAGCTGTGGTAACTCATAGATTTTCATTCATATGGCCACCCTTCTTGTCAGAGATCATTACAGAAATATTAAACTGAAGATGCAAACACATACAACATTTGCATACACTAAAAATGTTAACTATACCTTGTTTTCTCAGCCACATAGTTACATCGCAATGCACAAAACCTCTTGCTGCTCTGCCATATGAAGATAAACTTCAGGGAAAGAAGTACCAAATCAAAAGACTGGAATTAGATCTGCGCAACAGCTGCTATGACTCATCTCAAAGATCATACTTTCCTCCATTATTTTAATTTGCTAAGTCAAATAAACTGCCAGGCTCCCTCATATGCTTTGAGAACATTGCAGACCTCCACACAGGAATGAGCTTTCAGTGATTAAGAATAATTTGAACGGAGTAAATGAAACTAAAAACAAATCAGGGAAGTATTTCAGGATTAAGGCAAATGTCTATTGCAATGCAACTTGAAGGAGTTTAGACATTACAAATAATTCATCTTAGAGTTCAGTGACATTTACTATGAAAAGATGTTTCTTTTTAGACTTTGTTAAAATTGACTACAAAATGTTTACAGCAATTTTTTGAAAGCAACTCCAGATTCTTTTTTAATCATACTACTTCAGGAAAGCTGCTTTTAGTTAAAATATAAAAATTGTAGTTACAAGGTTTCTGCAAACATAACTGCCATTCCATTACGGAAATGGCACAACAAACAGTAAATAGTGGCCCTGAGGGAAATGTAAGTATTGATTTTATTACTATGTTGGTTGGATTGTATTTGCAATTGTCAACTCTAATTTTAGGCTGTGCATTAAGTATCCTTATAATAGCTTAAGGAAAAGAACAAATATTAATTAGAACATATTGATAATGTTTTTGTAAATCTTAAATTTAGTGCTTACCAAGCATATATTTTGAAAAAATACAAACATACTTCTTGCTTGTACGTGTAGCTAATAGATGAATAGGCAGAAACTGTAATTACATGGGTTACATGATACTTCTGTGCATCAAGGCATCTGCTGGATGCAATTACTTAAAATTAAAACTAAAATGAAGTACAAAGATATTTATTATTGCACATGGCTATGTTATGGCAAATAAGGGTGAAGTCACCGTGCAAATACAAAATGATCAGTATAGAGATTGATTGTGACTTTGATTCTAGCAATTCCTTCTTCATAGTCAGACTATTATTCACCATTTAGTTTCTGAATATAAATGTCTGCTACACACAGATACTTCAGAATGTGTTATATGTGCAGATGCTACTAAAGGTAATTCATGATCTTTTTTTCTACTCTTTAATTAATTTAAAGCAGTACTTACATAAACCCAAAGTTATTATACATTATCATTTGTTTCTGATAATATCCACATGTACTTAACTAGCAGAAAAGACTCATGACTCACTTTGGTATTGAACTGCAAAAGAGAATGCTAGCAGACAGAAACAATTATGAAAATGGAAAATGAAGTCTTAACGGCTGCTTCTTCAAAGTTTCACAATCTTCCTATACGAAATGAAAAGATGGTAAATATGCAGCAATGGTAATTTCAAACAATGCAAGACTGATTGGACAATTCACAGGAAAAGGATTTCCTTCCCATACGTACTTTGCATTTCTGTTTACAGTGTGACTTGCAAAAAAAGTACACTACAAGTGCCAGCTGATGTAACTGACACTTCAGGAAAATCTATCCCTGAAAGATTTCTTGTTTAATGTGTTAAATTTCTAAAGGTAGCTAAAAATAATTGTTTACGACATCTACAGTGTTAGTAACCCTTGCAATTCTATCATCAATCCTTACATCATTCATGCTTTGAAAAAATCTTTGCTACAAATATGTGAAAATTTCAGCATATCAGTTTAAATTTAATTAAAGAAAAATCACCCTGTTGCTGCTGGTGGTGTGCTATAATATCCTAAAATGGGTGGGTGTCCCTGCAGCTGGGGAAGCATCCACAGATGAGGGATACCTCCTCAGGCCTAGCCACACTTCCAGCCCTGCCAGGGACCTGCTGCTTCTGGGGCGTCACTGGACATTTACCCTGTGCTTAGCACTGTCATATCTAAACACCCTGCTAATTTAAGTTTTACATTGTTGTGAAGCTTTATCCTAAACCATGAGAAAGCAGCTTACAAGCACAGCAGAGTCAAAGCGTTAATTTTCAGGCAAATGACTTGCCACTGTTCTGTACCTACCCTGGACTCTACATGCACTATACAAATACGCTGACTCCTGAGATAGCTAGGAGGGTTCAAAAAATTTCTCCTATTTCCTGACAAATGACAAAGGAAGACAGTGCTGAATTTTTTCCTGCCCTTGCCCACACTATCTGTACAAGGAGAATGCACAGGGACAGATTTACTTCTTGGGATGCAGAAAAGGCAAATCCAAGGTTCAGTGTGCTCTTTCATACTCAGAGAGCCAGGCTCAAAAGATACCATCAGCAGGTGGTTCTCCACCAAAGCACAGCCTCTTGCAGAGCTGGTCTGAGAGCTGGGCAAGAAAAGGCTCTCCGTATGTATCCTCTGCAGATTACACAACCTAACAGCTTCTGCAGAAGCCTGAAGGTGAATAAATTGCAGTATGTTATGCTTGGCATGTATCAATGCACACAGACGTATAAAAGTTCAAGGTCCACATTTGTTATGCATGTATTTATACCTTCTTTCCTCCCAGGGGACATCAAGATCTTAATCAAAAGTCCAAGTAACACTTAGGTGGTGCAGAGTGGACTGCTCGTGGGTCACCTGATAAAAGTAAATTTCACTATTCACAGTGATTATTAAAATTTGTGGCTATTGCTCTTCCTGAGCTGTTTTCTTACTTTATACGGCTGCATTTTGCTATCAAACATTTAATGTAAACATAAAATACATATATAAAATACTAAACCTAACTAAAAGGTTCTAATTTGTAAGCATATACATTTCTCTGACACAGTGTAGAAGGGCTTCAGCAACGTGAGTACAGAATGTCTTTAATAAACAATGAAAAGAAGGCTTCTCATTGTGTAAATGAGAGTGCAATGAGCCCTGGTCAAACCATTTTATTGCAGTGGATTTTATACTTCAAGCAAATGGAATATTCTTTATATAATAATTTCTGAATACCAATACCCATAGTGCCCAGACAGGCACTGGAATATGGCTGAAATGGTTTATTTCAGTATTTTTTCAACAGTGCTTTTTAAAATAAAACTCTTGTGTAAATTATGACATTACATGAATATTTGAAATTCTTAGTAAAGAAATTTTGTTTCTGTTATTGTCTAACAAGACCACCATATTGCATCATTTAACAGGCCTGAGACCAGGCAACAGAAAAGAAAGATAAAACATCTTTTTTACTACAAACCTCTTTGTGTATTAAGCAAGCAAAACCATGTAACTTCGTGTTTCCTCTGAAGTCGTTAAGCAATAATAACTGTGTACTGTTCCTCAAAGGAAAATTCACTGTGCCGGTTTCAATTATGCCAGATGTTATTACCAGTATTTATTCTGGTTTAAAAGTTGAATTGTAGTGGGACAATCGGCAATTTCCTTTTTTATTTCAGAATTGGATAGTCATTTATTTTTTATTTAATGTAACAAGAAGAAAGGTAATTCCAGTGTTACTTAAATCTGGGTGGTGGGGAGAGTGAAGACATAAACCTGCATTATATTTTACTAAAGTAGCACAAACAAAGTCACTTCTCCAATGTTAAACAGGCCAAATGCTTTATTTTTAAACACTCAGAAATAAAAACTCAGAAATAAAAGTGTCTACTCCCAGAGAAATCTACTATGGTGACTGGGAATTCATTGACACTAAAAGTTGCAAATCTTCGCCTTGTAGCCCCTGCCAAAAGATACGGGGTGATCTGCTGCTTACAAACAGGAATCAATGGTTTACCTCTGATAATACACCTTTATGACAGTACAAGATAGTGATGATGAGACTGCTAGTTTTCTCCCAGGGAAACTCAGATCTGTTCTTGGAAGCAGCTGAAATTAAAGGGAGTTGTTAATTTAAGTGAAGAGGTTAAAGCATTCCAAAAAGACACACCACTTGATTCATATGAATTTGGAATGCCTTATGTAATAGCTCTACTTGGTGACCATTTTCTATGGCTAAGCAAGCTGCTTAGAAAACTGGCTCATGCTGAGTCTTAGAACTAGTAAATCAAACATCAAAAACGGGGGGGGGGGGGGGGGGCATAGTTTACTACTTGATTAACACAAGATCCTACAAGGAAGCTGAAAAATAATACAAAGCACAATCTGTTTTGTGGAGGAAAACTATCTACATGTCATCATATGAAATACTTAATTTTATTTTAGCTCATAAACCAAATACTCTGACCAGAGATGTATGCTGTAGGAGTCAGAACAGTTTGATACACAAACCTTCTGAAAGAAACCCTTAATTTCTCTTCTGTGAATGGGTTTATCGTATCACAGATGGCAGCCCAGGAGGGGAAATGAGTTCTACAGACTCACTACCCACTGTCAGGGGAAGAGAGAGAGCAGAGACTGAGGGCAGTTTTGACCCTACCCCCTAGAATACAAGACAGAATTGCTTCAAGTCACAATTTCCTTCTTATACTGCTCCCAGGGCAGCATGCAATTATGTACTGCAACTGGCTTAGGGCAGACTGGGTCCACAATTAGTCCCTTGACCTTGCTGAGACTAACAGTGTAAGTAAGGTGAGCATGACATACCTCTCTCTCAAAATTTGCAATTAATGCAACTAATGTAGCACTAATTTCCCTGCATCTTAACAAAAAACCAAAAATAAAATACTGCACACTATCATAAAAAGGGACTTGCCTATAAACTCAACTAAAAGGTCAAAATGATAGTTTTAATTCAAAGTTTCCATAGCTTTCTTGATAAAGTGAGTATGACTGTAGATTATTTCTACTTTCCATTAAAAAGCATAGGAATTCTTTGTCTTTCTGTAATAGGTTTATTAGTTATAGATTTATTACAACAATACTCAAGAAGTTCCATTCATATCATAGACAATTATCTGCGATAAAGCTCATGGCAGAAACTGTAGATGGAATAAATGCTGACATGAGTACATTAATGCACATGCCACTCACATCATGTCAGGTACAGCTACCCCTTAGGTTTGAAGATACAAATACTCCTTTCAGCACTTTGTCATATTTCAAGTAATTAGAAGCCATCTGCTGAAATCTTCTGCATTCAGTCTCAAACAGCCATCTTGAAATGGCTGGGGCTTTATGTCATGCTGGAGGGCATACCTTTCCCTCCATGCTCAAGCTGAAAGAGGCCTCAGACAGTGAGTAAGAATGAGATCATGCAGAGAAAAAAAAACACTGCCAGGAGTTTGACCTAGGCTGTCCAATTAATTGTCAGTGAGTTAAAACAATGCAAATTCATTGAACAAATAAACACAGATCCTAACTTCTCAATTACATATGAAACATGGGCCAGTCTGAGACTCAATCATGAATTAAATATAATAGCCAATTCAAATAGAGTATCAGGAACAACTGAGGCAGTGAGAGATAGCTCAGTTAATCACAGAGCAAGCAGAATGCGTTTCTACTCGTAGTGTAGCCAAGATGCAACGTACACCTACTGAAACTAATGGGCCCAGAAGCTGGTATCCATGGCTGCAGAGGAAAATTTTCCAGAGCAACATTGAAATACCATTGCAAACCAGAACTCCATTAAAAGTCACTACTGTAATCTTCCAGTCAGAGAGGCCACGTAAGTGCAGTGGGAACTTTCCTCGTAACATCTGCCATCCACAAGTAGCAGAAAAAACTGACTGTTCCTCACTATTTAAAAGGTCATTTTATGAGATAGACATAAACATAAGGAATAAAACATGTCACAGCCATATACTTTGAAGGATTAAACATACTGAGAGATAAACCTGTTTTGATCATGTGATCATTTCAGTGATTTTAAGATGCATACAATATGATACTGTGAGAGAGTTATTTTCATAGCAGCATACAATAAATTATATTTTAAGAAAATCCCTAATCATAAAGTTGAAGAACACTTCTAAGTGCATAGGATTAATAGAGATCAAAAAGGCAACTAACCCATGTGTAACACATGAGTAGTAAGAAGTAACCTCCAGAACTTCCATGTAAATCATTTAGTTATATAGCACACTGGGTCAAGGTTTATTGAAGCAACTTCTCAAAACCATAAAAATCATTTATTGGAACAGCTTACTCTACAGCATGCATGATAAGAAGGTGCTTTTTAGTAATCCCAAGTAATTAAAATCTTGCTTTGGCCAATGACGATAGTTGGCTTACCAAGAGAATCACAACAACATAGAGAGCTCTTGTAAGGTGGGTGTCATACCGCAGTCCTAAAAAAAAGAGATTATCAAATTCCTGAATTTACTTCATTTCAAAGGGCAAAAGTGAATTGTGCCAGTCTCATGAAGCCTAGATCCCTTTCTACGCCATCTCTGCTACACCAAGCACAACACTGAAAAGTGGAGTCAGTGCAATGCCTGGGCTGAAGGATCATGTATGGTATGGAGAACAGAGATGCTTCAGAAACTGATCTCCTGAAGAGCTTTGATTAAGAACTGAAGTATGTATATTGCAAATATTAACATATATTATTGTTTAGTGTCATGAAAAATAAAGATATTCAAGACTATGCCAGTTATTTTTTACTTAGGATGAAGCAAATTCATCAGAAAAAGACAATACAGTACAAAACCTCAGCAATCCACATAGCAATTTTGTGTATGATTCTGAGGATAAATTTCTGTATTTAGAAATATAGAAAATTCTAAATATAATTTGGGGGAATTTGCAAATAACAATCGGGTGGAATTCGCTTCTTACAAGAGAGTTTATGACTGTAAAGAACTCTGCCTAGCTATCAAAACTTCACACAATTATCTAGAAGTCCTTAGCCAATGCAGCTTTGTGCTGCTATCCTTGAGCAGAAATCCTGGAGGCACAATACTCTGCACCGGTTCAAGGCAGATTTCTTAACTATACAGAACCTTAGAACATGGGAACTTTCACTTACTCAAATCACTGCAGTCATACCCCAACAGTGTCCATAGTACAATTATACTTGGCTGATGTTAACAACAAACCCCACCTATCTATTAATCACTTAGGATGTCAAATTGAAGCCATACTACAATACTATTTTGTGAAGCCAGTAATATATCTTTTCTTGACAGAACAATTAACCACATGTTAAAGGTGGTTTCTCTGGGCAGTCAAATTTGCTGCTTGTGACCACAAGAGTATCCAGTTAAGCCTCAGATGAACCTCCTCCAGCTTTCCCCATCTCTGTTCATATTGCATGAAAACAGCTTCTTACAACATAATAAACTTCAAGACACTCAGAAGGTGACAGAGAAGACAGAGGTGCTAAATTCTACCCATTTGGTTCTCTAACATTATACACTTTTAAGATTCAGATGGACAGCATGCTGGGACATCCAGTCTCTGTCATGCTTGCCTAGAAAGTTTGACCAGATGATCCTTAAGGTCCACTCCAATCTGATATTCTATGATTCTACGATTAATTCATAACTCCCCCTATCCACCAGAGCCAACATCAGGAGCTACTGAGTTGAAACTCAGTAGAGAACACAAACGCCAGGAAGCCCCAGGAGACATGTCTTCAAAAGGCAAACAGGATACATCGTTAGGCAAAGTCCCAAAAAAGAGCACAAACACAAGCTCAGTGCCTCTGGAGTTTGGTCAGTAGCTTCAACCACAATAAAGGAAAAACTAAAGATCCACTAAAATTGCCTTAACTATGAAGTTCTGTAATTAAAAGTGAAATCAAATGGAGAAACGAGGAGCAGATGTTGGTTTTATTCCTGTGTGTTTACTTTATTAAGGAAACATTTCCCTATTTCCCTCCCCCAAGACATCCTTTCCTTTCATTTATTTGATATGTTTCCTATTATTTTCTTTTCCCACTAAACAACCATAACCTTCATCAGTACAATGAAGTCATTTATGTCTAAATTCTTATTGCAGTTGGGATTTTTCTTCATGTGTTTTACAATTGTTGTAGTTGATTTATAACTTTAATGTCTCAGATGTAAAATGGAAGTAGAATACAACCTTTTTTCCTCTACTCTGATTAACACCTGTAAGAACACAAGAGATACACAAAAATAATCTATCAGGTTTTTTTTTTCATGTAAGATCTCCTTCTCTAATTACTTTGTTTTAGAAAGCTACTGAAGATCTCCCCTGATACGAATTAAATCAGCACCCAGTTGGTGCTTTATTATCTCTTCAACAAAATGATTTATTGTTTGTAGTCTGAAAGCAAAAGAGGAGGAAAATTACATTTTCTGTACCAGTAGCAGTAGCCCTACCACTTGCTCTATACTATTATTTGAATATTACAATGACCAATATTGTAATGATACCAGAAATAGTTAACGGTAACAAAACTGCTTACACAAAAGCAGTGGCAACTGAGATCATTGTACCTCATGATAATTTAACCTTAGATGTTGTCTTATGTTTTTTACCTCAGCATGAACTGCTATAATGTTCAAATTTCAATTTATCTCCTACCCCAGATGCTGGACATAACTGTTGGAGTGTTTGTTTGTTTTTTTTATTTTTAAGGTTTCAAATTAAGAAAGTTTAATTAATTAGGAACAGGCAAAAAGAATACAAGAAAAAATATCAAGAACTCAGAAATCCTTTATGTGCGTGTGTTTAAGCTATAGATAAACTAATTTTAAGATTACTTATTTTGTATATCAATGAGAGCTGAATGTTTTTAAACACTGATTAAAAAGGCTAGGCTATCACTGCTTACAGAAGAAGTATTACAAAAAGGCAAAAAAAAATTCTATGAAGCAGCATACCTAAACTGACAAGTACAAGATGCATATATATACATTCAGATATACACATGTGCATAGCAGATAAAAAACTGGAAATTCACAATGCCTTTCTTGAAAATTAGACTAATTATAAGAGTGATGGTGCTGCAAGCGCAGGAAGTTGTTTACCTTCCAAACTCATGGCACCCCTGTAGCACCACAAACCCCTTCAACATGGAATAAAAAACTACACACTTCCCTCCAGCAGTGAAGCCAGTAGAACATGCTGAAAAGGAAAGCCAGGTACAGCTCTTTTCCCAAATTCTTCAGCAGTTTCAAGGAAGCTTGGTAAAAATCAGTATTAGTAGAACAGAACTCCAATGCACCCATGAAGCTTTGAGCAACCTGGTCTAGTTGAAGGCGTCCCTGTACATGGCAGGGGGGTTGGAACTAGATGATCTTCAAAGTCCCCTCCAACCCAAACCAGCCTGTGATTCCATAATTCTATGAAGTTTCAGAAGAACATTTTTGTTAAGTTGGCGGGGTTACCTCTTGTGGGGAACTATTTAACAACTGGTATTTCTTTTGATGTGGATGAGGCAATTGGAAAGCTTCTGATACTCCATTGTATGAGGGACAAAGGGAAATGTATCATATTGTTAACAGAGATGATGTTTGTTGGTACAAACTTGGAATGATCTGCATCATGGACAGAGTACAATCAATCATGAGTGTTGCTAGAAAAGTCCTTTATGCCAAATCATAACCAGCACGATTTATCTTCTTTCTCATTATGAATTGGTTCTATTTAGACAAGGCTGAGAACAATGACTAAAATAACTTTAAAACAGATGAGACATCACACAATCACATAATTATCTAAATATTGATTATTAGTGGCACCAATTACATTATTAATTCCAGACATTACAGAAAGGAACATCTTTTAAAGTAGCATTTATACACGTGTACACTAAGGTAAGCAAGAAGTTTTGAAATATTAGCTCTGTTTTGGAAAACATTAATTTTTACTGCCTTCAGTGATACTATTGTTCCCTGAGACAGGAAAACTGTGGCACATGGAACTGCAACCACAGGAGGTCTATTAAGCTGCCTGCATATAGGATACTATCATTTCAGGTGTCCTGTGATATCTGTTGTGTCCCCACAGGGCTTGAAAATATGACAGAGCACCTAGCTGCACATGATCTCTGCCATTCAGGAGTGGAAGGTGGAAGTCAAGGCGGATGCCTGAGGGCATTCCAAATAGGACAAGGTACCTGTACTGAATCAGGTTGCTGATGTCTTTCTTGCTGGAAGCACACACGTTATCGTGACGTGTGAGATAGTAGAAAATCGCTTTAGCAATCTGCATGATGCTTACCCAAAAAACCTGAGTGGAACACTTCTCTCTTGCAACCTATAGATGATCTTCATGGCATTGTCCAGAAAAGTGCAATTTATACACTGTAATACTGAACTAATTAAAAAAAAAAAAAAAAACAAACAACCCTAAGTCTATGAGTGTGTGCTTATTAAAGCTTACATGTAATTTTGGATTTCAAAATGTGTATAATTTACAATAAAGTTTCTAGCTTTAAAACACCATTGTAAACAAGAGAATTATACACTTTGCATGTGAGAACTGTAGTATACTCAAGTATAATTTTAATGCTACATCATATAATGAGTTGACCTTCTATTCTCCTTAACTCTTTTTTTCATCAAAGCCACCTAGACACACTTTGCCTTCTGTTTCTCTAATCTGTGATTATTTATGTTTTCTTCATGCTGCTCTATCCACCATGGGAGCAAAACTGTACTTGGTGAAATATAGAGCTAACTATTCCATGAACCCAACAACAAAAAGACAGATGTTATTTCAGACATGCTAACACTTCCTATGTTTAATGCACACACAGTAAAGGACTGAATTTATTTTTTTTTTTAAAGTGATGGGCCTAAACATGTGGAAAGAAATTAGCACAAAACTCAAACAGAATGACATATCTAATAGGATCTAAAACATTAATTCAGTGGTTGTATTCAGGATCAATTTTACTTTAACTCAATACAGATGTGAGGCTGTCTGTGGGGTCAAATATAGCATATTAGGTAATTATGCTCAATTTCTTCTGATCTCAGTACCCAGTTTCTTCAGTGTCCTTTCTGCCTCTCCATCAGCACTTCAGTTCTAGAACAAAATTTGTCCATCTCTATCTACCTTAGCATTTCCTAAAAGACAAAAACTAGATCTAAGAATAACTGTGAAGGCAAACAAACAAAATGAAACCCCAAAACAAGAAAACAACAAAAATAAATCCCACCTCTTTCTAGTGTTTTCTGTTTTTTTCCTCAATGTGAGTAAGCAAGAGCTAGAAAACAGACCTTAGCAATGAAGAAATACCTGACATCACTACCTAAAAACACAGGTCGCAGCATATTGTTTCAAAATAGCCTCTGATTATTTGAAATGGAGGAACAGTATGGGTGACTCTATACCAGCTCTCAAGCACACATATGGGTCCTGCTGTATTTGATAGTACAGGTGTAGCTTAAAAAAGCGACTCTATGAAGAGAGTGCACAAAATCAGCCTTCTAATATTTTTAAGTGCAAATCAACATACCAGATTCCTATTTAGAATAACGGGGAGACAGTCTGGTGTTTATTATGAAAAATTCAACACAGTAACACTGCAAGCAGGGCATCACCAAGAGCATGCTTACTCCCTTCTTCAGTACCAAACTTCCACAAGACTATTAGCTCTCTTTCTCTACCAGAAACAAACTAATTCAAAACTAAGTCCACAGATCTTGCAATTGAACAGAAAATTGTGCTATTTCCCTTTCCTTTATTGCCTAGCTTTACCACTTTCCATGATTTCAGATAACTTGCAAACTTTCATGTCAGGCTTAACTCTGGTAATTCCCATTATCTTTTATACACTAATGCAATATAAATTTGCTATGTACCCTCTCACCTCACTAAAGAGGGATCCAGTGACATCTCTGAGTAGCTAAACTGTTCTGTAATAAAAGTAAAGAAAACCTTCATTCAATAAATGTTTGGCACTTTATAGTAAGATATAAAGATAGCCCATCATCAGTCACGCTTCAATAGAGAAACTGAGACCACTAAAACAGAATTCAGTAAACACGAATCTGAATCATTAGCTCAGGAGCACTAATTACATTATCATGATAAATCACTTCTCACAGATGTGTAGTAACAAATCTAAAAAGGACACTTTCTACTTCACTAAAATACACATTATTACCACACAACTAATTCAAATCCTCTAGAAATGGAAACAGAAGATTAAAAGGGTGTGATCTTACATTCAACTTTGAAGGGATAGAAGCCTGAATAAAATATATCTGTCCGATTATAAAACTTAAGAAAAATAACTCTAGTAAGAGATATCTACGATAATACAGAATTTCAAATAACTGTTTAAAAACATGCATAACCAGACTAATCACAGTACTCTAGAAAGCAACATGTCTTTAATAGCAATCATCACAGTATGAAATCCACTCTGAGCTTATTACATTTGGCTGAATAATCTAAAATTGTAGAATTAAAAATAATTATTGATAAAAGATAAGACATAAAACCTCCCTAGCTGTTTGAATCTAAGAATATCAGGGGATGGAATGAATGTTGAATTTATGTTGTGGAAAATTGGTCCCAAGTTGGTTTTACACTTCATCAGAAAGCACTTTCGTCTTGTATGCAAACAGTTAATGAAGCATACCAAAACTGCAACTTTTTTGCTAGCACTGGTGTGGTAAGACTCACAGCATATTCCCTAGCTTGCAGAATATTCAAGAAACATTAGAGATTTTTCATTTCGTCTTCCCTGGTTTTAATGCAGAACCCTATAAAGTTAAGATTCCCTCTTGCATTTTCAAGTATTGTTCTACGTAGCTTGCAGTTGCAGATATACTACAGGTTTTCATATTTAAAGTATTAATTTTTGTTCCTTTACAGAGTATTTTCAGGAAAAGATGACACCACATAAATAACTGGTGCCCTAACCTAATAAATTCTAAGAATGTTGATTCTTAACTATGTCTCATGCTGGATGCATGACTGGTTTTAAAATTTTATAGTTAAACCATTCTCTTTTTCTCCTTTTTTTTTTTTTTATTCAGTTATTCTCATAATTGAAAACAAGAAACAAATTATTTCAAGTGGATAACAGTTGGATACTATCATGTCTTTTCCAGAGAAAATGGGTAGGACATTTGATTCCAAACCTGAAATAAACATAGAACAAGAAAGAATTCACAATATGCTGAACACTTGCCTTTAAAAGGACTTCCTTTCACATTCCAGTTTTATGACTTCTGCTTCAAGAATTTGTCTGCAGGATTATATCTGAGTATGGAAACCAGCTCCATTATCTCAACCATACACACTGTTACGATTAACTTTGGGAAATTAGTGGGGCTTACACAGCTGAACAAATGATTGGCAAACTCCATTCAATCACCACATCAAAAAGAAAGTCCCAACTGCAAAGACAAACTGCATTAATGCTCTGCAGGAGGGGACCAATCTGCCTAAAAATGGTGTAATGCAGGAACCTAATGTATTTATTTATTCAAGAATTACAAACGCTGTTTAATCTGTGGAATACAGCCTTTTACCACTCGTCCTGCAAAAAAACTCCCATTGATAGTCCAAAGCATTAGAAGCTACTAAGATAATGCTGAATGCTCAGACTTCAGAAAATAGGTGTAAACTGTCTTCTGTCATGAATTATCATTAATTAAACCCATCAGTTAAGGGAAAAAAAAATTAAAATTTCAGTGGCCTTTACTAGAGAAAAAGTATCTGCCTCTAAAATCCTACAGGAAAATGAGCACACCGAGTCCCACATTAATGGGACAGGCAGGAGTACATTTCAGCAATTACTGCCATCAAAACCATTCAAATTGCAAGTTTTTGGAACTCCAGTTACAATTAGGACTGCAAGAGTTCATAACATTTCAACTAAAAATAGTCAGATGAGGTTGTAATGCCTGTTCTTAGGCTTGGGTGCCACTGAAGTAGATTTAAGATAAATAGATTAAATACATAATATATCTAAACCACCTTTCATAACAGTTTTGTAACAGATTCCTCATGTTTCTGGAGTATACAATAGCTGACATACAGTGTCTCAATTTTTTTTTTTTTGTTATTGTTATTTATAATGCAGTAAATTCCTCTCAAGCTTTTGCTAAATGCGCTTACCCTTTTACTACCTGCTCACACTATTTCACATTGGGCAAGACCTTCACACTCACCAGAGATTCTCCAAAGGTGGCCAGCCTAGAAAGGGTAACACCATCCACTTCAAAGCAATGTTTGGTAAAGTGTAATTTTACAGCAAGCCACTTCTGACAGAGGCAATTGTACTCATATTAGAATTTGAAGAGCAAACTTGATGGGAAATTAGCTGAAAAAGCTGGGTTTGATTAATGTTTTAATGCAAATCTTTCAACAAAGCTCAGCTGCAGCGAGAAATGGAAGCGGTGATTCAGGAGACACTACTCACTCGCTTTGAGTCCATACTGAAGAACTGCTCCAGCATGGTGTGAAGGGACATCATGCTGCTGGTGGTGCTGCCTTTCAGATGAGATGTAAAACTGAGTTCTGACAACTTACAGTCATTAAATATCCCATGGCACTTTTCACAGGAGTACATGTGTTAACCCATATGTCCTGGCTACATTCCAAATGCATAATTGCATTCTGCCTACCTAAATTCCCTATGCAGTTTCAGTAGCATGCAGTACTATTTATTCTCTTTCTTTCTTTTCTCCAACATTGTTCTTTCACATTTATGCTCAGGTACAAGAAAAGGCACAGATATATCACAATCTCTTAAATTTTAGCTGACATAAAAGAATTGAAGGCAACTGAGATCTACATGATGCACAGGGGAAAAAAAGGGTGCCCAGAATTCAGGAAAGCATGAAGCTGCCTAAGCTTGGCAGTACAGAAATATCAAGGACAAGAAAAATCTCATAACTGTTATCTTTGTCAGCCTGAGCCCTAAGCACCCAGCAGTTTTGAAAAGTATCCCCAGCCCTCTGCAGACTTGTAAAGGGATTGGCAGGATTTAAAGAGCATACTCTGGCACTTAGATACTTAAATTGCCTTGAAACTCTCTATAAATTCCACTCTGAAATCAGGCATCTACTCTGTTAAGCTAAAAAAAAAAAAAACAAACAAAAAAAAACCCCAATAAAAAAAACACCAAAAAAAAAAAAACCAAACAAAACAAAACAAAACAAAAAAACCCCAAACATTTCAAGGTCTATTTCTACATTTTACATTTTGAACAGAGCGTATGAAAACATTGATAAAACACAGGAAGAGGACCTAGATGAGAACCCTGGAGTATTCTCAGAGCATCCTAATTACTGAACAGCCCAATCATTCACTCTTTCTTTTCAATAAATGTTGCACTCACTTCATCATAGTGGTCCCAAAGCATAAAGAGCAAAAAACACTTCAAGATAATTCAGACTAGCTTCCACACTGCAGATTAATGTTTTCAGAGGAGATAGGCAAAACAGATTTGAGCTACTCGTATTGACCATAGAATCATAGAATAGTTATGGTTGGAAAGGACCTCAAGATCATCTAGTTCCAACCCCCCTGCCATGGACAGGGACGCCTCACACTAAACCATAGTGATCCTCTTTTTGACTAGATCACTACTTCTGAGCTCACACCACCCAATTTAGTGACACAGTGGCTCCTTGCTTTGCGCCCAGTACCATCTATCAGCAAGGGTATATACTGAATTTGGTCGTAGAGATCACCAAAGAGCAGCTTCCATCCTAAATTTTGGCATACAACAGGGATTGCTTTACTTAGTGCAAAGTGCATGATACAGTAATAAAACCGTTAATGTCAAGCGGACTTTGCTAATGAAATGGAATTACTCTGGGCCTTTTAGGTTAAAAAAAAAAAAAAAAAAAAAAAAATCTGAGCCTTCCCTCCATGTTTTCTGTGCTTAACTTTTTATTAGAACTTACACTTAAAACCTCTCCAGATCCAGGTCTGAAACTGGTCTCTCCAGATACATCTGTTCTTGTAAAATACATCTACTGACTATTTCTCTTTTACATTTCTTTTTCTAACAGTTAAAGAAAAAAATAACACAGATAACTAAATCAGTCCTGCCAGTCCTTTTCCTGAGACAGGACACACAGTTCAGATAGAAAGTGTTTAAACCTAGATTCACTTCGCTGAAATTTTCAGTTTAAACGACCAGGTGCCTGATTACCCTGTATAGCCAAACAACGGGCAGTCAGCTGTACACAGTAATTCACATTTTCATTGGTACTAATTGTCCATTGGGGATATCTATCTCTTTTTGAGCCTCATGAAGTTAGAGGAGTTAAACATGACTGATCCCAAATACTTTTTTCACCCCCTTTTTTGTGATAATTACCAGTATATTCCTACTAAAAAGCAGTGCAATCAATTATGCAGAGAGGTGCTGGGTTTTGGTGAAATTATCTGTACTCTCATCCATAGCCTCATTCTGACCATTATCTCTAAATGGTTTTCAACTGCATACATGGTGAATCAAATGTATTTTCTTGCAGCCAAAATTACTGATTAGAATCATATCAGGTGGCACAGTCAACTGAGAAATGAGGATCAACTTTACTCACATCTTTCCTTTTCTGAATCAACCTGTTGCCAGCTTTCTTCACTACTAAATTAACTGTATCTTGGGGTTTGGGGTTTTTTTGTGGTTTTTTTTTTTTTTTGGGGGGGGGGGGTTGGTTTTGTTTTTTTTTTTTTTTTTGGAGGACATACATTCAGGTCTCAGATTATACTGATAAGCACTCAAAAAAACAGAAGCCAAAACAACCTCCATATACTTTGCGAGCATGAGTGCATGAAATGGAGGCAGGTCTGATGGATGTTGAATTAATGTAGATGACATTTTGTAATATATGGCCCTGATTCTCTTTTCACTTATGCTGCTGTAAAACTGGGGCAGGGGGAAATAAAACCCCAAATTCCATAGATTTTCATAAACTTAGTCTGCTCAAAAGCTGATACAGCTAAGAAAGAATCAAATGCTCTTCATTTAAATATTGATTATGCACTTAGGAAATTAAAATAGTTGTGATTCATAGACTGAAAATAAATATACTTTTAAATTTATATTTAATTCTGCATGCTTATAGGCTTAGAGAGAATTCCAAGTAACTAGCTTGTCTGAAATGAAAACATGAGTATTCCTAACAAAAGGGGTTTATACTTGAGGGGATTAGAGGGCAGCAGGTAGCTCAGAAGCCTTTGGTATATCCAGAATAAAACCAGGTCATTTTTTAATATTAAAAAAAAAAAAAAAAAACAAAAAAAACCCCTCAAATACAGAACAACAGATTGTGCTAAACTTGCAATCCCCTTTCTTCTTCACCCTCTGACATGCAAACACCTGACACACAAAGGGAGTCACATACAGAAGGAGATTATGATGCAATGATCTCGTTGTGAATGCTGCATTATGGTTTCAGCATCGCTGTAAGAGCTCCCCTGGCACTTGTGCTTACAGCAATTTGAATTTCTCTGGCAGCTAGGTATGATTTGTGACAGATTTCAGCCTTGCTCTTCATTGTAAGGAGTACACTGGCAAGTGCTTGAGGTATTTACCATGGAGATTGGAAATAAGAAAATGTAAAGAGGAACATTTGAGGTAGACTTTTTTAAATAAACAAAACAAAACAAAACATGGATTTGTTAGGTAATCCAACCCAGTTCTTTTCAATGGCATCATTTTGTGCTTTTTAGGCAAAGCTGTCTCGCTACACTATTTTATTTGATGTATTATTCCATTTGCCACGGCAGTGAAACCCTTTTAATTTTAATGACTATTACAACTGCATATATCACTAACCAAATGCTCCATGTAGAGTGCAAAGAATCTTTCAATTGATTGTACTCTGTGTCAGAGTGGAAAGAAGTTTGCCTATACACTTTTTACACTTGAATTACACATGTAAACTTGTTTACATGGTTTGGAAAATCTTGTGCTGACAACACACAATTATTCTGTTATCCTGGAAAACACCTTAAATGCCTCTGAAAAGGTAGGGTCAGTTGATAGTTTACATGTTTGGCATTGGATCACCCCAGAAGTTTGCTAAGCCATCTACATTTAGGGATCTGCAGAAGTCCATAAAATTTAGCTGAAGGTTGTTCTCTATGTCTCTTCTGCTATAAAAGCGGCAATAAGCATCTGTATACTAAGTTTCTCTAAACCTTTCGTAGCCTGCAGACTAAACCTTATCTTGATTCCTTCCTCATTCATGTATGTAAGTACTGGAAGTAGTCCTCAGGGAATAAAGGCAGCTCCATAGTAAAGGCTGCACTCTGAGCACAAGCATTCAGGGAACAATGACAACACACTGGCTGGCTTTGGCATGATCTGATGAATGAGAAATTTAATAGAGAGATATTGCACAGCCTACAACGAGAAATCCTGCATTTAACAAAGGACTGAGATTGAACGGGTTTAGGCTAATAAAGTTTGTACCTCATCCAGTAGAATGGATCCAAACTTCCATTCACATGTAAAAATAGCCTATCGATTAAAGCATATTTCTTCCTCTTTGGCCCTGTTTTTCAATTATTTTATTTGAGACAATAAGTTTGGCAAGTTCTTTTGTTAACACAGTTCCTGTTATTTTAAAAGCAACAGATTTTATGGCCCATGGTTATCATCTGATACTTAAAATATGTCCATGAAAGAATGCATAGGAGGTGTCAGGTGCACCCTCGGGAGGATAAGAATGTCCACATGGTCCCAGGTCTTCTGCACTGCAAGTAGCAGTTGCAGTATGAATGGGTGAGAAATATTCTTTCTCATTTGCAGGTGTTCTGAATTCAAAAGGTACAGCATAAAGTATGAATTAAGGATTAACCCTCTGACCTGCCAGGCATCCTCAAGTCATGGCTCCAAATACAAGAACCAGATCTTCAAAATTATTTAAAATTTAAATTAATTTTAGTATTATATTTTATTTATTTTAAATAATATATATTATTCAACTATATGATTTATATACAAAGACATGATCTTAAGTATGGTTTTATAACTATGAAAGATTTTTTTAAACTTAATTTTTAAATATCATAAGTACGCGGTCTTTAGAAAATGGTGAAAGCAAATTTGATTGATTTATAAATACTACAGTACATCTGGCATATCATGGGTCTGTTATTGGTCAACAACTGAAAAAGTGGAGCTGTAATACATAAACCTACATCTTCAAACAGAAAACCATACTATTTTGTAGTGATGCATCAGTACCTATCCTTAAAATTGCTTCAACTACGTTGTAATAAACAATTTAAAAACATCCTTTAAATACTAAAACCTCTTTTCCTATTAAATGGAATTAAACAGAATATGGAGGTTCCAAGTGATCACCAAGTGATCCCTGTTCCATACTTCAGTATGACTATCTATGAAGAAAATACATGTCAGACATGCTCTGTTGAAGAACTGCTCAGTGTGAAGGGAGTTTAAAGAAAATTAAAGATTATATAAAGAAATGGAAATAAAATGTAGAAAATATATAACTACTGCTTTTTTCAAATTAAGGTCACCAGTCTATTTAGAGAGATGAAAATGAAAAAGATCATTAATATATGAGAATACGTAACAGTAGGTTTGGCACAACTGTTAGCCCTTCTCACTATACAAGAATGTGAAAATATTCCATGAAACTGAGATACAACATATCAGCACATATCGCTTTCCGGAAAAAACAGAATCACTTGTTTTAAAAATATTTATAAGTATACAGATGGAAATAATTGCGGACAACAGTTTGTTGAAACCGGAACTTATCACTTAGCGTAGCAGTGGGGGAAAGACCCCATTACGTTAAATATAAGAAACAATTACATGAGATTAAGAACTTCTCATTTCATGTGATAAATCCTTGCTGGCTGATTCAGACTAGTCAGGAACTATTCACACACAGAAGATGATTCTATATCTGCCTGCTCTCAGTTTCTTGAACTTTCCTCTGACGGGTAATTGATAAGATACCATGACAAATTCACCACAAGTCCACTCCAAAGTGAAAATACTATGTCACGCTGGAACTTGAGCGACTGTCATAACTGAGGAATGCTTTAAAGAACTTATACTGACATCACAAAAATGCCTATAAGGATATATCTTCATAACATTTTGATTACAACACTTGAAATATTTTAATTCTATTGCTACTTTGCATTGAGAAAAATACACTTTACTTAAAAGTGGTATATACAAATGTGACATATAACATCTATTTTTATATATTTTATGTATAAATAGTCATTAATAGTCACATCAATGTATATTTGTATATCAGTATTCATATATAAAACCTAGACTATGTGTATATAAAAATTATACATTCTGGATCAATGTACTGAATACCTGAAACAAATCATAAGTTACTACTGAAAGATGTAAGAAATTTTAAACAAAATAGAAACTGTTTCTGTATACAGGATACTAATTAAGACAGTATTTAAATGTACTAATTGTACTCTCTCTGCTGTCTCTTCTTTTTTAAAAAAGCTTTGCAGAGAAAGATCTACTCAGTTACTCATTTCAGTTAGCAAGAAATTTCTCAACTTCCTCGGGTGCTTAAGTGCAAGAATATTTTAGACCCCATCTTTGCATATTACTTTATCTTTCAGTGGTAATTAACAGAGTCTTAATCTGGCTAATGTTAATGACCACTGTTCTTTCTTTAAATCCCAGTTAAACCAAGCTTATTAAGGGCCAATTAAAGGAAGTCTTATGTGATCTGAATAACACTAAGACCAATTTTTAACAGCTATGATTCTTTTTGGATGATGATTGTGGAGAAAAGAAAAACCAACTTTCTCATTATGGCCTTTGTCTTGTTTTAAAATAAACTGTCAATGACTATTGGGAAGAATGGAGAAACTTAGGCAGAGATATAGCTGATAAAATTCAGACTTCCTAGAAAAATGAAAAAAAAAAATCTATGTACTACTATTTTTGCTCCTTCTCATAAAAAAGGTAATATATTCCTAATTTCCACTTCATTTTTCATACTATTACAGCACAAAAATAGAATGACACTTTGCAATAAATTTCTAAGTGGTAACAACACAACCTAAAACTGTATTAACTGAGTACAACTGACAAAATAAAGAAAAGCTTGCTAACATTTGAACAGGAAATGGAACCTTTCTTCCTAAGATGAAAGCAATAACAGGGCTTTTTGGTTTGGCCATGGTCAGGTAGTTTTCTCACTGCTTAAATGAATACAATTTTCGATTCTGAACTTCTGAAAAGCTTGTTGGTTCCACTTATGCCTAAGGTGACCCTTCTGCAGACTCATTATTAATTATATCCTACTATTTCTTACATAGCCAGGGTTTCACTCATTGCTTAACTTTACCACTGCTTCCCTTTCATCTGGACGGAAGCAGTAATGCAATCTGACAATTGCCTCCAGCTATTAAACAAAATATTACACTTACCACTACTACCTAAAGTCCAAACATCTAGATAGGCTATCCTCTGCTGCAGCAAGTCACTGAAAGACAGGTCGTTTGCATATTCTGCAGCGCACAACAGACCTAACTCCATGGTGACAACAGTTAAATTCTGCAGGAGCAGCCACAAAATCCATGGCAACATTAATTCATTATTGTCTCTAAAATACTCTTCATTCCTACTTTCCCACTCCCGCACAAACATATTCAGCCATGACTCATAGCAAAGAATATCACTGATGAAAAATTGATGCTTATTTTTAACGATAAATCCTGAATTATTTTTCTCTGTGCTCCCTAGATAATTTGACTGTAACAGCCCTTGGCCTCTAAAAGAGCTCTGCACAAATCATCTTTGTATACTGATAGCAGCACAGAAGAAAACTTGCATCTGGACTCTCCAGCTTTTGGTGTCCCACTTGCTCCACTCTGTCAATCTACCAACCTCGCTTGCGTGCATTCAGTTTTCCAGCTAGTTATAAACTGGACTTCAGCTTTAACTTTCTGTGTCCTTGTTCCTGGCTCCATGAGACAATACAGCTGTACTGCAGCTGTGAACGTAATTATAAAAACAAAACAAAATCCCTCTCAAAATCCAAAGCAGAAGTTTTCGGAAAATGATGAGGCTACGAAAGTACCAGGCTTTGCTCTGCACAACCCATCTGATAAACCAACAGCTGTCAGCACTGCTATGGCAATGGGAAAGTACACCATTTTTCCAACATAATTATCAAGGGATAATGAGGGGAGACAGAGGGGAAACAGAACACTGCAAAAATTGTATCATGCCACAACAAAACAGGAAGAGGGCAGTGACATTGTAAAGGAGTATTACAATACTGAAACAGGGTTTGACATCTCATCGCCAAAATTTCACCTTTAGGTGAGGTCACACCTATAGTACTGGCTACAAAAAAAATTTGGAAAATGCAACTAAAGTAAGTTCAATGTCACCTGCAGTTGTTCACGTCTGTTAATTTGGCAAATCAGCTTTTCCATGCAAAGATAAACAAAGAAAGATGACCTACAGTCTTACCATGTCCTATGTACCTTCCTATGCAAAGCAACAGCAGTAAGACAGTAGAGCTTGTCAGTCACAAAACAAATGCGGAAGCATATTCGGCAGTATTCTTAACTAACCAGCACTTTCTCATCCCGATCTTTCTTTCACTCTTACTCTTTTTCCCTTCTTTCACCTCCCTCACCATTTCCCACCACTGCCACGGCCACTGATCATTAGACAGCACTTTCAGACTTCAAGAAAAAAACCCTCTTTATTCCTCTTCCTCCAGTTAAGATTTCAGCTGTACACTAGGGAGTTCAATCCTGCATCAGAGAGGGTGAGACTCCAGTGCAAGCCTGACTGCTGTACTGGTATAGCAGCAGTTCCATCTGTGCCCTGTGACATCTCTGGTATGTCTGAGGATTAAGGGTGAGGTCTGCAAATTACTTCAGTTTTACTGGCCCCGAGATATTACATATACGTATAAAAAATCATAAACACACATGGAACATTTAATCTGCTTTGACAGAATTAACTTACTTGTGATTATGGAGTGTAGAAAGCTATACAGGAGGGCTCCTTTGCAAACTCAGACCTGATGTGTAAGTATCTCTCCTGACCCCTTCAATTATTTTTATTTTATGAAAAATCTATTTAAAAACACATTTTCAAACCTGAATTGTTCAAAGGGCTACTGGGGGGAGAGGGGGAAAGACACCTGGCACCTTTCTACCATGACCATGGGAGCAGCTTGCAGGACTTGCAGCATGTTCAAGGCATCAACTGTTCTCATGTCATTACACCTGAGGACCTGGGCAAGTGAGACCAGGGCAAATGCCTGAACTTCCCTCCACACATCTCTAATTTTTTTTAAGTCTTTCCAACATGTTGTCCTAAAGGAATAGGTTATGTAGCAGGAGGGGATATCAAAAAGCGAAGGCTACAGTTTCTTTAAGAGGCCAGGACCAAGAGCCTGTGATATTGAAAGGAACAAGAATCTCCTGCCTCCCAGAAAATAAAGCATGCTACAGAACTGTACCAAACTGTATAAACAGACAATTCTCCACTTTCCAAGGCATTTAAATACTATCTCGGAAAATGCATGGACTGCAAAACATTATTCTTTGCTAGGTTTGTGGTATGTGGCTAGCACTGCTGTACCAACAATTACCAAGTCCAGCCACACAAGCCAATTCTTTCAGGGCCTCTTGCCTGTATTCTGTAGGATGATCCTCAACTCCTAGTTAGAATTAAGGTTGGTGCTTACCTAGTCCTAGCTCTCTGCTCTGACCATCCAGGCTGGCTTTGTGCAGAAGCAGAAATTAGAAGCTGTTAGTTATAGGGACCTTGGTCCACTGGCACCTGACTGGTGTCTGAATGCAGACAGGGTGGTCACACGAGGATTGACTGGTTAAACTCCATGCCACCCTAAACTGTTTTCCAGACCTTGCAATAACACAGTATCCATATGCTGTAATACTTCACCCAGAACTGACTGAGCATGTCTGGGAGATCACTACACAAAAAGATTAATTCTGTTCTTGGCATCCTTGGCATCACCACTCCATAAACTAAGTTCATGGATAAATAAAAAATTGCCTACCTCCTCTTTCATATAAAGGAATTACTGCCAAATCTGATCTGCATACAAAATAAGCTGAAAAATCATGTATATTTGTAACACTTTTGATGTGGTACATCTCTGTTTGGACTCCAAAGCCAGAGTGAACCATGTAAACAATACACGGATCCCAAAAGGACAGATACTGGTTTCTCAAGCATTCAGAAAAATATTGGCTCTAATGTAACAAAAGTGGCTCTATAGGATAGAAATACCAAGCAATTCAAGGCAGAAAAGAGATTTAATACAACCATCTTGGACATAAGGCTTGTGAAATTGCCTTGAAGAAATGTCTAAAGAAGGTTTTTGGTGAGTTCTGCAGAGTACATAGAAGATATATTATCCATAGTATCATCTGCTTTCACCCCAAGGGGTGAAAAAACAGAGTAAGACCTTCAGTCTATAGGTGGAAAGGCATGTTTTTTTTCTTTCAGAAACTCTTCATCTTTTATTGCTCCTGACTTTCCACTTGCTAACCTTTTTCTGTCCACATCTTTATCTATCTGCTTTGTCACTCTCCCTCCATGTAACTGGAACATGGGTACTAGCAGTATCAATTGTTCTCTTTTTCATAAGGATGCCTCAGGACTGACTGAACAATTACTACTGGAGTCATGAGGGATTTTTTTTCCCTTTGGAGCCTAATGGATTTTAAAGTATCTTAGAGTTTTAGTTCAATTGACAGGAAAATCTGGAAGTGATGCACAGCCCTAGCTATTCCTTCTTAACCTGGGAGGGATGCTAGTGAGAACACTGTAGCAACAAATTAAACACATAATTTTGCTGGTAAACTTTTACAGAGGCACACAGGTCTCCCTTTGGTAAGTTTTGCCTTGCTGTTGGAAAAAAGAAGGAGTGACACATACTCAAAAGACTTCAAAAAGAAGAACTGAATCCTAGAACAAAGTGACTCCTACAAACGATATTCCATCCTCTGAAAGACCTGTGTAGCTGGAGGGTCCGGAAGATTTTCATTGTTTCAGAAGCTTTCCAGTGTTAAGTTACTAAAACTGCAGCCTCATGCTTAAATCCATTCATGTTCCTGTCTTCATTCACTTGAGCATCCCAATCAAGCGACTACTGAAATAGACTGGTGGCATTCTGAGATGCCAGCCATTCACACTAAGATGAAATCTTCCATTGTGGAGTAAAAACACTTATTTGCATAGATATAATATTCATATATTAGAAATAGTACTGGCTATACTCCTATCTACGACTAATTTCAAATTTGTATACTTCATAGTAGAGATATATTATAGTGCTCCACAGTGGTAATCAGACACAGAAAGGGAGGGAAACAAACCACATAATAAATAAATATTTAACATTTAACTTTTAAGGCCTGATTTTTTTGTCATCTAATTCTAAATACTACCTTTAGAGAAGGAGACATGCTAGAAAATTAATATCATACATAACCTATAGACCACTTTTGACTTATTTAAAGCTCCAATATGTATTTGTTTTCTGTATAAATTTCTTTCTTATTATTCTCCATAAGATACTCTCAACACAATAAAAAGAAGGATATTACCAGCAGCGCTTTCAATCATGGGGGCTATATATTCAAGAGCAATCAATAAAAACCACACAGGGCCTGACAAACAACTAGTCAAAGGAATCATTTTTCTCAGATACTTAGCAGTATCCTTTTAAAGTAATTGCTTTTGGTCAATGTTACCCGTTATCATTTGGTCTGCTCTTTTTCCAAAATAGAATGGATGTCATTTCCATTAATATTTCAGCTGCCTATGTAGGTTTTCAAAGTGCACACTCCACAAAAAAGGGAGGATTTTCGTTTCAACTTCAGCCAACTAACAAAGAACTCTAAAATGTTATAGAAGAGGCAGTGTCATATTGTCCAGGCTAAAAGGTAATTGTAAAGAAATGATTACAGAATATAAGATATTGTCTGCCCTCCTTTTCACTCCACACAAAACTGTTAACTCTAATAAAGACGAATAGAAACGACAGACTTTATCCCATTCAGTCCAGGCTAGAAAACAGCATTACCAGACAAATATGCCTGAAATGCCACCTAAAATAATGAAATGAACATTGATTCAGTATAGGTTGTTTTAGGAAATTTAATGAAAATCTCACCACTGAAACCCTTGTGTTGTCTAATCCTGCCCGTGACAGCAGGGAAGCTGCTGCCCTGTGCCAAGTGATCACTTAAAGATGTCCGTAAAATACTGAAAATACCCAGCATAATCTGTAAGTGTACAGCTGGGATACCAAATTAGATTAAGAAAGGCAAAGAATGTATCTTTTCGGTTGTAGTAAGGCCTCAGAAACTGTCTAGTTATGCTCTGTACTAAATGTTCTGGCATGCTGCCAAGGCACTTCCAAACATTTCTGAGTTCACTTTTCCACAGAACTCTTTTAAAAATCAATTAGTACTGAAAGTCTTTCAAATGCAAGTGTTTTAAAATGTCAAGCTTGTATTTCTTTTCTTTTACCCCCCCCCCCCTTGTTGTGCATCAATGGCAGTATTTTGAAACCTTTATATTAAATTGATCATATTCTCTAATTAAGCCTGTAAAGAGAACAACATGAGCAGGCAGTTTAAAATGTATATAACAAAAGGTTCATTCTTCAGGAAAAAAAAAAAGAAATAAATAAAGTTGAGAGAGCTGCTGTAATTTTCTTAAACAAGGATGCCTGAGACTTTTGTATTGATTTCAGGGTGATAAATGTTTTCATCATTACAAGGCAACTGTAGAAGAAATGAATACTGTATTTAGCAGTTCCTGGATTGGGATATTTTAAAAGTATGAAGCATAAGTGTTTTAAGAGTTTTATTATAAATGCTGGAAAGAGTACACAAATTAAATAGAGGCTACTTTGAATATTCATCAAAATGCAGAAGATAAAAAATAGAATTAAGAGCTCCATCAGCACAGTTTTCTGATCATCAAAAAAAAGGACTAACTTCTCAG